>NW_010387599.1:0-4931 GCF_000414095.1 Morus notabilis
TCCACGCCTAGCTCATCGTTGCTCTGCCATAACAAACTCCTTCAGCCAATGGGGTCTCACGCGTTGCCTCTTCATTCCCCTTCTTGCCTTCCTTCGCGAGATCCCTCGTGAGAACCGCAGCTCCCTCTCGATCTCTCCCATTTGTTCCCCCTGATGCTTCAGGATTGGTTTCCCCTTCATGGGCCAAAGGCTTAGCCCAACTTCTCATCTGCTTTTAGACTGAGCTACTGTCCAAAATAACTTGGGCTTGGCTAACACTTCTCCCTCCCTCAAAAATGACCTTGTCCTCAAGGTCGGGCACATTGTACAGTTGACTAAAAGCATAGAGTTCCTCCCAAGTCGAGTCCTCTGGTGTACTATGAGACCACTACACCAAGACCTGTTTCACGGGTGTATGTTGGTTCATGATAAGTCGACCAGCCAGCACAGCCACTGGTATGAGTAAGGGCTTATTGGCGAGGCTGAGCTCGGGCAAGGGATAGTTCTTGTCTGGTTGGTCCCCCTTGAAAGCTTTCAACAAGGAAACATGGAAGGTGGGATGGATTCGACTTCCAGGAGGCAGCTCGAGTGTATAAGCCACCGGTCCGGCCTGAGTGATGATCGGAAAGGGCCCAAAGTAATGGCGGCAAAGCTTGGAGTTGAACCATGTCACGACGGTGGTTTGACAGTAGTGCAACTTAACCAATACCAATTCCCCTATGTTGAATTGCATGTCCCGACGCTTCTTGTTGACTTGTTGTTGCATCCGGTGTTAAGCCTAGGGAAGGTTCTGTTTCAGCTATTGTAGGATTGCATCACGAGCTAGAAGATCCTCTTCCACGGCCTGAATGGTGGTTGCCCCTCTAGTATAGGCAGGAATCGTTGGTGGAAGTCTGTCGTAAACGGCTTGAAAGGGAGTCATGCCGATAGAGGAATGGTGACTAGTGTTGTAGTGATACTCAGCCCAGGAAAGGAACCTACTCCACTGCTTTGGGTTCTCAACAGTGAATGCCCACAAGTACTGTTCCACATACCGTCACTTCGGACTGCCCGTTCGTCTGTGGGTGGTAGGCGGAGCTCATCTTCAGCTTAGTGCCCATCAGTTCGAATAGTTTCTTCCAGAAGGCGCTTGTGAAAATCGGATCGCGATTAGACACGATGGTGTGAGGCATGCCGTGTAGACGGATGACCATGTGAGAAAACATGTCAGCCACCTTCGTGGCGGTGTAGTGAGTCGGCAAGGACCCGAAATGAGCATATTTGGTGAGGCAATCAATCACCACCAGAATATTGGTATTGCCATGGGAATTGGGTAACCCAACTATAAAATCCATGGCCAAATCCTCCCATACACATTCCGGGATCTCCAGTGGCTGAAGGAGACCATAAGGGGCTGTAGGTGAGTACTTCACCGTCTGACAAATGAGACAAGAGGCCACATAATCCTTCACCTCCCTCCACATACCTTCCCAAAAGAAATTGGCACTCAACCTCAAGAAGTTCCTTTCCACTCCTACGTGCCCGGCCATGGGCGTATCATGAAATTCTTGGAGAAGCATTTTCTTCAAGTGCGAACTCCTGCTAATCAGGAACCTGCTTTATAGAGTAACAGGCCATCCCGAGTACTATAGCAGGGGTCAAGTCCAATTCTACTGAGCAGCTGCCTGTTTAGTTCCTACAAATCCGCACATTCCTGATTTTCACGTCTCAAGTCAGCCAAGAAATCATACCTGCCTACTGAGATGGCTGCCTGGAGTTGAATACTTGGCTCTTCATGTCGCCGCGAAAGAGCATTTGCCACTGCATTTTCCCTGCCACTCTTATATTCAATGGTGAACCTGTATCCCATCAACTTCCTTAGGTACTGCTGCTGTTCCAGTGTCTGTATTACCTGGGTAAAAAGTTCCTCCAAGCTTCTGTGATCCATCCGAATGATGAAATGTCGCTCGAGCAGATATTGCCGCCACTTGGCTACGGCGTCGACCATTGCCCATAATTCCCTTATGTAGGCCGAGGCTCCCACCAAACGTGGCCTGAGTTTCTTGCTGAAATAAGCCAGGGGATGCCCAACATGCATTAGAACTCCGCCTATCCCGACGTTTGAAGCGTCCGTCTCGACTACAAATTCCTTTGTAAAGTTGGGTAGATGGAGCACCGATGTCGCTATCATGGCCTGTTTTAACCTTGCAAAGGCTCTGGAGGCGTCCTCTGTCCATTTAAAACTATCCTTCTTAAGCAACTCGGTGAGTGGGGCCGCGATTGTTGTGTAGTGAGCAACAAATCTACGGTAATATCCTGTGAGCCCCAAGAACCCCCTCAATTGCTTGAGGTTCCGTGGCAGCGGCCAATCTACCATCACTTCGATCTTAGAAGGGTCTGCCTTCACCCCGTCTCAGGACACTAGGTGACCCAAATACTCTACCGTTCCTTGAAAAAAATGACATTTGCTCCCCTTAGCAAAGAATTGGTTCTCGGCTAGGCAATTCAACACAAAGCGCAAATGTTGGGCATGATCCTCGAGACTTCTACTATAGATGAGGATATCATAAAAAAAAACTATCACAAACTGTCGTAAAAAGGTTTGAAAATTAGGTTCATTGCTGCTTGAAAGGTAGATGGAGCATTCGTTAGGCCAAGGGTTCGAAAGGCTGTCTTGTGTATGTCTCGGTGGTCCATTTGGATTTGGTGATATCCGGATCAGAGATCAATCTTGGAGAATACCACCGCCCCATCCTAGCTCATCTAGAAGCTCGTCAATCGTGGGAATAGGGAACTGGTCTCTAATTGTGATCCCATTTAAGGCGCGATAGTCCACACAAAAGCGCCAAGAACCATCCTTTTTTTAACAAGCAACACCAGGGAGGAGTACGGGCTATTGCTATGCCTTATGAACCCATATTCCAACATCTCCTTAACCAACTTCTCCATCACATCTTTTTGAAAATAGGGGTACCTATATGGTCTCACATTGATTAGTGTTGATCCGAGCTGCAAATGTATCCTGTGATCCACATTTCTGATGGGTGGTAACTGTTTGGGCTCTTCAAACACCCTCCGGAACTGGCTGATAATCCCCTTCCTTACTACCGGTAGTGTGTCTTCCAGCTGGACTACCTCTGTGGCCCCATCCTCATGCAACACTTCCATTGATGTCAGCCTATAAGCCCCACTAATCTCCCCTTCCAATAGCAGAATGTTAAACTGAGAAAAATGACCTGTTGGGCCTGAACTTGAATGTTTCCTGCTAGCTTGACAGTCTGCCCTTCCCATTGAAATTCCATAGTCAATTCATTGTGGTTATGCACACAGGGACCTAAAGTACGCAGCCATTGCATTCCCAGTACAACGTCCAAGCCCCAAATGGGCAGTACAAACAAATCCACCTTGAAACAGTGACCTTGCATCTCCAACTCCACCTCTTTACACTTCTTACAGCACACTAAGTAATTACCATTACCCATGTAGACCTTAAATCTCTTGGTTTCATCCCACGCCAGCCCTAATTTCTCTACCAAAGCCTCTTGTATAAAATTATTGTTACTCCCAGTGTCTATTAGTACTTCCAAGGGTTCAGTTCCATGCCTAGCTAGGATACGAAAAATTTGAGGGCTCACCGACTTGGTAAAAGTATTAAGGCTTACCTCAAGCTCGTCTTTCCGCCAGTTCATCCTTTTCTGACTCTGAAGTCCCCGAGTCCACCCCATCGTCTTCATCTCCGCACAACAGCATTACTCGATTCTTACACTTGTGTCTCGCATGGAACTTTTCATCGCAGGTAAAACACTACCCCCTTTCCCGTTTCTCTTGGAGTTCTGCTGGAGATAGTCATTTGACTTAGAACTTGGGTGTCCCGGCTTGAATTCCTCTGGTGGTCGATGGAGTGACAGCTCTGGTCGTACCGTGACCGCTCAGTTTGTACCCCGTCGGTAAGCTCAGTAGCCCTGTCTTACCCTGAGGTCCAAAAGTCCGTTGGCCCTCACCCCTCTGCCTTCCCAACAAATCTTCATGTCGGTCCTCAAACAACTGAGCCTTTGCCATCGCATCAGCCAAATCTCGTGGTTGAGCCATTAGGATTTCATGTTGAATTTCCAACTTTAACCCCTAGACAAAGAAGTCGATAAACATTGGTTTGGGTACCCCCGTGATTTGGGTCATCAGCCCTTCGAATTCCGCCTGATACTGGGAGACCTTTCTTGTCTGAGTGAGCTTAGCAATTCTGCCCAATGGATCGTTGTAGATCATCGCCCCAAACCTTTTACGCAGTTCATGGAGAAAAATTTCCCACTAGTCAGCAATCCGCTCTTTTCCATCCATTGATACCACATGGACGGTTCGCCGTCCAAGTGAAATGCCACCACCGACAGCCGTACCGTCGGTTCTACCAGCTAAAGATCAAAGAATTTGTTGATTTTATAAATCCAGTTTTCCACATTCTTCCCGTCAAATCGCAGTACCTCAATCCGCAGAGTTTTCAAAAGCAAATTCATATCTCCCGGACTGTTCTCTCCATGGAATCGCCGGCTCCCCAGTTGGTTGTTCTTCGCTCCCACACTATTCTGTCCTGTCATGGGCTCCGTCAAGGGTTCTCCCGTCCGTCGCGTCTGAGACAACTGGTTCAAGCGCTCCTCCGTGTTGTCCATATGCTGTGAAAGCAGCGACGAAAACCTCTCCAGTTGAGAATAAGCATGCTGCTTGAAGCTCTGCTCCATGGCCTTCATGATTTCGGCTAGTTCCTCGTTCCTCATCGTCTCTCAACGAAAGCACCAATAATAGGTAAAACAGAGTATAAACAATACGCACTCTTCGAGACAGTGCCAATCTCCTCTCAATAACCAATTTCTTATTCAACATAATTCCAAATTGTCTAGCAACAGCTTATATATGGCTCTTACAAATTGATCTGAAATGGAAATGGAAAACTAACAAATGAAATAACAGAATTCGGTTAAGAG
>NW_010387600.1:0-4404 GCF_000414095.1 Morus notabilis
TTAAAATACTATCTAAATACAAACTCAAGTTTTGACCCACCCAAACACACTCAAAAAGATTATCATCTCAAACTATAACTCACATGTACACAACCAAACACAAACTCAAAGTACAACTTCAACTCAAATTATAACTTAAATTTAACTCAATATCTACACTTAAGTCACCATAACTAAAAAATGTAAGTGAACAAGCTCTTAATAATTAGCACTTTATGAGTACACTTTTTTAGTTTTGATTTTCGTTCAATTTATTCTTTTATTCTTCAAAATTACAAACATATATTTTATATTTGAAAAATATGTTTGAATTTTTTCTCCACATATTTTTCTAAAACTATTTATGTGCATTCCTACTTTTTTACATTATTTGTGCTGAAAAAATGAAATCGAAACATATCTTTAAAAAAAAAAGCGTGAGAGGATTACTAAATTTACTTTTAAAAATGCAGAAACTTGATTTTTACTATTTTTTTATTAATATTCTTTTAATTAATATTTGACTAAAAGAATTAACCAAGCGTAAAAAATAAAAATTTAGAGTCGTACATGAGGGTATTTATCTTCTTTTCCTAATAAGTTTAATGAGAGGGTGAGAGAATAAAAAGAATAATGTTGCTCAAATTTGAGCAACTGTCAAGATTTGGAAACAACACCAAACAACATGTCGTTTCCGTTTTGAGATATCTACATGGAAAAATTTCATATTGATACTCTATATTTTATTATAATTGTCTTTTAATACTTGTATTTTTAGTAATTTTAAATTAATACCTTAACGTTTTAAAAAATTATTTTTTAGTAACTTAAAGTCATTTTTTAAGATGTAAAATATTAAATTTATCATTCTCATTACTTTATCAAAAACTAATAAATTTAATAATATTATGAAAAAATTATTTTTAATTTAAAGCATTATTTTAATTTTTAATTTTTAAATATTTATAAAATTTTCCAAAATTTTTCTAAATTTATTATTAGTTTTTTAGTTAATTAATTAGAAGAGTAATTTTAACATTTTACATTCTAAAAAATGACCTTAAAATTATAAAAAAATAATTTTTAAAACGTCGAGATACCAATTTAAAATTACTAAAAACAAAAAATATTAAAAGACAATTATACTAAAACACATGGTACCAATATAAAATTTTTCCTATCTAAATTTGCATTAGCCTTTTTGTCCGGCGTACTTAAAAAGACGTTTTCCTTCTCTTGCAAGTGGACAGCCTGAGTTCCGACAGTTTTCAATCTGAGATATCAAAATTGCATATACCTTAAAGTTTGGCATATAGGAAATGTTCACAAACAAATCACTGACAATTTCCTCCGGTTCTTTTTTTCTTTTTTTTTTCTCTAAAATATTCTAATTAACTCCCGGTGAGAAATGAGAAGATATTCGAAAACAGATGTGTGAAAGCCTGTTTTTGCTAGAAGTGATTGCCAACAGAAAATTGACTCTCAGAAATTGACTCCAAAATTGGCACTACAACAAGAGAGTTTTGGCCAAATGCAAAGCATGATGTCAATCTCAGAAAGGAAAGAATAAATGCTCATATCACCAGTTGTAAGAGAAAATGGAACTAGCATTTACAACAGAACATCAAACATAAGTAATTAAGCATAATTGCACAAACATATCGACAAAACACTATATCCAACAAAAAAATGCCTAATCGTTTTATATTGTTAACAAGGCAAAGTCTTGCAACAATTTTCTCGTTGAGTATCAATCAAATATATAAGTCTCCAACCTCAGGAATCCAAAGTCCCGCAACGGCAATCCAAAGTTTTTAGCACCTAATTTCGTATGAACCGGCTTTCGTGATATAGCGAACCCACTCAACTGTGTTGTATCCACTCTTCTCCCACACCTGCAGCAACCGAAAAGTTGAATGCTACATTTCTTTTTTCGATCAATGATATGATATATTAATACTGTTCATCGCTTACCTTGAGAAAACGGACGCGCAAGCCAGATGCAGTAAACATTGGAACCTGTATAAACAACATTAAAACCAGTTAATCATCTTCCTTGAATGAAGAAATGGATGAGATTAATAACTGCTGCGCAACTGAATCATTAACTCAACATGTATCATACAAAACCTGATTCTTATAACGTAAACTAGATAAGCCACTTATAACGTTCTTAGCACTTTTTCAAGACATTTTAGTGATTAAATTTCTGTCATAACCGTAACTATCCAGGATAGGAGCCCAGTCCTCTTTCCTGAGAAGAAGAATCTTCTTAATCTCCCCAGAAAACAGTTGGTTGAATAAACAAGTAATAAGCAACTGGGTAAGCCATGTATCACAAATACAGGGACAATGGGTATTTGATAAACATTCGTGAGTAGTTTGCCAATATATAAACTGATCCACTAATAACTTTCCCTAATTGGCAGGACAACCAATAAGCCTCCCATCTCATTCAGTATCTCAGAATTCTTCCATTATGTGCGATCATGACTTTTTACAGATACAACGGGGGAAAAAAATCCCATCCATTCGCATAAATCATAAATGGTATTGGAGTTAATAACAATCAGGCACCTGAAACTCCATCTGAATTGGTGGCCTTGTCCATGACTTCTTTTCTGCCATTGTGGAAATCAGCTCAACCTCTGCACTCATTGTTGGTTCAGTTTGCCCAGGAAATTTCCTTATCCTAGAAAGTTCCAAGAATATAAGTGAAGTGACAGCTAAGGATACCAAATAGTAGATCAAAAAGAGCAGCACAAAAAATTGAATGAAAGTCACCACTAAGTGGGTGGTGGGTGAGAATGTGTGTGCAACTAAAATACTGTGCATTTACGAGGTGAAAGGAGGGTCCATCAATTTGATGATTGCAGATGATAATTATGTAATATAATAGCAAACACCACTTGTATATTTAAGTTCTAAATCTACTGATTCATCAGCAAGAAACATAAAAATGAAACCATGGGCATAATAAAAGAACTCACTTCCACACTAAGCAATCAATAGCAGCATTATATTTTGCTCGACCGGACGTAACTTGAAAGCTTGTTTTAGCAGTTTGTTTCGGCACTGGAATTTTAATGACGACCCCAAGTGCAAACATTTTGGCCCCAAAGACACTCTTCACCTGAAGATTACTACATATGAATTAATAGAAGAATGAGGAAACAAGAAAATCCAAACACATTAAAAGTACAGTCACAAACCTTCACATTTACTTCCATTCGTGTTCTACCAAGTTCCTTAATAGTAGGCAGCACACGGAAAGGAAGATTCACGCCCTCAGTGATTCGGTACCTATGGGCAAACAAGAATTAGAGGACCAAGTAAACAAAACAAACAAAAATTAAAGGTACTTAGAAACTGAAAATAGGTGACGTCCCATATCATCGTTATGGTAAAAAGGTGAGTTCATAACAAAGTTTCATGAGCTTATTGGAAAGTACAATCACAAATAAGCAGCATCAGGTGATACAAGCAGTGCACATTAGAAGAATTTGAGGCCCCGTTCCAAGAAAAACAACATCAGGCTATGAGAGAGAAAAATCAGAAACAAGCATAATAAATCTCATCTATGAGACTATTAAGTTACATTAGAAAGAAAGAAAAGAATACAATCTAGACAAGGCCCATAGGACTTAATAATGAGTTCCTCGAGCTAATATATATCTTATTCACAGATTTATTTTTCTTTCCATTTTTTAATATATCAAAGCTATACACTCCAAACATTAAGCAGAATTAATTCAGAATGTATAAAAGTAAGAACAGTTTCAAAGGCCATACATTTCCATGCAGACGTGAAATAGAATATAAATAATTGGATGCCATTATTGTCGATTATTAGAGATAATTTAATGAGCTTACTTCATCAATTCAAATTCCCCATCTGGTGGCACAAAACTGACAGTCTTCTCTGAATTAAACCTCGTCAAGTTTACACATTGATGGAAGGTAACATCGTCAAGCTCAATTGTTTTACCGCTGCAAAATAAGTAATTGTCATAATAGTAAAGAAAGAAAATAGGACAGAATCTGACAGAACCCGATAACACCAACTATAATACCAACAAAGTTCATTTTTAGATGGAAATAAAAGGTAGAATCTGGTTTTAGGGAAAAGTGACAAATGTATTGTAATCCTTCAAGCTACGGTCAGAGGCAAACTTAGAAGACAAGAAATATCAAAACCGACTTAACATTGCATTTAGGATATGCATGAAAAATGAAATTGGGAATGAGATGTGGGAAAAAAGAGAGAGAACATGGACAAAAAGCAGGAAGAATGATATATCTATGTGCAATTAGCTTTTATGGCACGTCTAGGAAAGTAACTGATAAGAACCAGAGCCAGGGGCTGCTTGTCTATAGCAGAAAGAAGAAACGCTACGTTAGTAATTAGGCTGATGTGGCTTGTAA
>NW_010387601.1:0-3887 GCF_000414095.1 Morus notabilis
GGAGGAAACATGGACATTATATATATATATATATATATATATATATATAGATGCTAGCTTTCAACAAAATTGATGGTTATCAATTGTTCAACAGGAAATCACAAGTAGTTGAACAATCATTAGAAAAACTATCAAAATCCAGTCTTTAAACACAGACATGTTTGGTACACTATATAAGCACTCCGTATTGTATTATTAAAGAATAATACAATGTTTGGCACCATTTCATATATTGTATAATTTAATAAGAAATTCAAATTTAATACAATACATAGTGTGATATCTAATACGGATAAAAACCTATGTATTAGATCGTATTATGCAATTTAACTTTATAAGACATATAAAATATTTTAAAAATATCAAGAGTTGGGATCGGATTTTGGGACCAATGCTGAGGTTAAATTTCAAGATCGAAGCAATGTTGAGTCTATATTTTTCAAAAATTACACTTTGACCCCTCAATTGTTAAAAAATGATATTTTGACCCCCCGCCCCAATTTTTTTAAAATTATATTTTGACCCCTTACTTTTTCAAAATTATATTTTGATCCGAAAATTTTTCAAAATTATTATTTTACCCCTCAATTTTTAAAAAATTACAATTTGATCCCATTTTCAAAATTTTTTTACAAAAATAACACTGTTGAACAACTCTACCTTCTTCGTTGCCCGCTCCTAATGCTGGATTTGGATCGAGATTTTAGTTGAGTTATGTTATGATTAGACTTAAATTTTATCCGATTACAAACTAAAACGTAAACGCAATATGATGATAAAACATATAATGTAATTTACTACAAACCAAACACCGCAAATGCAATATGATGATAAAACATATGATAGAATAGAATAGAATAGAATACAATACAATACGGTGCACTAAACGTGTCCTAAGTCCATACAATAATACAAACAAGTCTTTGAACATTTTAATACAAAATTAATAGAAAGATTAATGATGCAACTTAAGCTACTTAGAAGAGACAAGTTTGAAAGACATGACAACTTTCAGAATTATAGCAATGAAATAACACATTCAATCTTATATAAAAAAATAATAATAATAATAATAACAAAAACAGACTGATGTTCCATCAAACTTAACAAACAGGATCTAAATATCAATAAAACAACAAAAGCTTCTAAAACAAATCTACACCAAGTTACATCACATCAAAAAGCAATATTTCTAAAAGCATAACAAATCGTAAATAAAGACAAGCAGAGAGTGACGTAGTTTATATTGGGATAGTTCACCTCAAATCCTCAGAGGCTTCAGTAAGGCTTTTGGTTAAAGTTTCAACCTCTTTAAGCAGACCACTATCCCGAACCTCAGCTAGCAAAGGTTGAATATCTTCAGCCATGGCTTGGATCTGAGACATCACTACATCAAAGCCAAATATATGTACATGAGAACGTGCACACAAAGTAAATTGGAAACTCCCGAAAGGAGGAGTCCTCTTTTACCAACTTTCTTTCATTGCTTTTACATTAAAAACTAAAATTTTCACCTAAGTTTTTGCTGCTTCTCTAGAAAATAAATATTAATGGGCACTTCTATTATTAATATCTCTTTCTGTCTCTCCCCTCCACCTCACTCCTCTATCTAAAGATATCAACGACAGTTGCTGCACACTTGAAATTCAATAAGTTCATGTATTCATCATAATTTTGTTTTCCATCATAATTCAATAAGTTCATGTATTCATCATAATTTAGCCTTACTTGACCTTTATGCAAACTCTCAGAATATAAATAGAAATCAATCCAAATTCTTGCTTCATAACCTTGAATGAGAATTATAATAGAGTTACAACAAACATTTTCATTAGTGTGTCGAAAAAGGCCAGCTGATTTCAATAGATGCCTATAATTGAATTACTAGTTTTCCCTTTTGGGGGATTCCTCGGCAAATGCAAAAAGTGCCTTAAAAAATTCTGAAACATCTCGAATCTCGGAAACTCACATCAGTCAACAATATGGGCAGTTAACAAAAGATTCCACATAGTTTATTCTTTCACAAATAAGTCTTTCCATTTAACAAGAACCAGTTTGCTTATGCCGGTTTAGCTGACACAAACTAGTGGCTCTTTCAGCACGGGTAAAAAAACTTTATGGTTAATTTGAGAACAAAAACAAACATAACCACCTGCATATCCCGACCAAGAAAAGAAAAAAGAAACAGATAAAGAATTAAAGAAACAGCGTCAGAAGGGCACATTACACACCTTTGCGAGCAGAGGCTTTGCCTCTCCGATAACAGAAGCGACTTGTTGAGCCAGTGAATAAGTGTTGGCAATACCAATTGCCTCTACATCACGCCCGAGGCGAGTGAATATCCCTACCAATGCATCCAAGCTCACTCCTTGTTTTCCCTTCACCTTTTGCCTATCACACACAATTAGACCTTCTTTGACACATTCCGGGTCAAGAGGCCCCACTGAAGCATGTGGAATCGGGTCTCGCGGAGTAATGTCGATTATCGTTTCCATAAGAAGACCTGACTGGTTCACCTCAATCAGTGAATTTCTAGGTATGACTATTTTATCATCTTCAACCTGAAAAGAAAAGTTATACATCTTAACATAGCCAAAATCAAACAATGTCGATAATCGAACTTTCAATCGAATGAAAAGAACCTCAACAACTGCTTCAATGTTTTTCAAGGACGGGATTACGCGAACAACGTTGCCAACGGTCACGCCTCGAATCCTGACAGGCGTCCCATTCGCAATGCCACAAGCTTGAGAAAACTCAAACACAGCCAAGTACTTCCTGAATTTATGCCGCAATTGGAACCCCCTCAACCATGCCAAACTGAGAGCAAGAACAACCGCACCAGAAACTAGAAATAGCCCGACTCCGCCTTCCCAAATGCTCCTATGACCGAAACCAAAATCGCTCAACGGCCGCAATGTGCGCTTCCAAATAGTCCGCGGAACATCCAGGACCACCGCGAGTGGATTCCCCTTCTCCGAAGCGGGCCCACCAGCATCGCCGGAGGACGAAGCAGCGGTTATCGGAGCGATTTTTCTCCGTGATCTGAGCGGAAGAAGAGGCAAGGAATTCGATGAACTATGTGGGACGGAAGACAACGAGGAAGACAACACTGTTGGGGAAGTCGAAACCTGAGCCGTGGCGATGGATTTCCCGATCCCAAACATCTTTCTCGGCAAAACCCAAATCAGCAAAAGATGAAAAGATCAAAAGTTGCAGAACAATATTCAGATATCCCTATTATATCAAACTGGTTTTTACATCAAACATGGGCAGCAAAGTCTTCCGTCGATCCAACACATTATTATTAAACCCTGAATTACAATCCCCAAAAAAAAATTCGAAATTTCGAATGGTTTGGGAAAGAATCAAGTAGGGTTTACCTGGAGGGAATTGAGCTTTGAGGAATCGGAGAACTGAATCAAAGAGGGTCTCGGGCCTCTTTATGTGACATGTAATGAATTGAGAAAAGCAAAGCAACGAGGTTGTTTTTCGATTATACGATGATACGATGTAAATTTGGGAAGTGAGTTGAGGTGAACCTTGGACCGAAGGGCTAAATTAGTTGGGCCACATATTAAATGGGCTTTGCTTGTTGGGAAACTTACAGAGAAGAAAAGAGAAAATAAAACGGAAATAGTAGAAAATAGGCTATTATGAAACGCTTAAAAAAATATATAAGTAAATTTTTAATTATAAAAATTAATAGGTCATAATTTGTTAAATTATAGTTCATAACTAAATAAATTATAGATAAACTTGTCAAGTTATAATTCATAACTGGACAAGTTATGGACAAAAATGGACAATAACTTATCAAGTTATGGTTCATAATCATACAAGTTATGGATAAAAACAGTAATTTAGCCTATTTATTAATTTATGTA
>NW_010387602.1:0-4559 GCF_000414095.1 Morus notabilis
ATGGTATCAGAGCGTTTTCTTTTTCTCCGTTTCTCCCGAAGGTGAATTGCCTTGGGAAAACCGTATTAAAAAAATTTGCAGAACCACAACCAAATCCAAAACGTTCTGCCCGCCTATCCTTCGTCGCTGATGAACCACGACTCCATTGCTGTGAGTTTTCAATCATCTTCTCCGTCGCGCCACCGGTGTCAATCCGACTCCATCGCCTCGAGCAATCCCAATCCCATGTCCATCCAGCAATCCTACCTCGGCGTTGTCACCGTCGAAGGCCGCCATAGTCAAAACTTGGTATGTCTCTCTTCAATCTGTCTTCTTTTCTTTAGATTTTCTTATTTGTGGCTTTAGAACTTTGGTTTTCTTTTCTTTTCTTTAGAACTTGGTCTTCTTTTGTTCCTAATGTGGGCTGGTTTTAGAGAAGTAAAAGAGAGAAAATAATTCTTTCTATTTCAAAAAGAGAAAAAAAAAAGGATGACAACTATTCAAAAAGAAAATGCCCAACCAATTTCAATTATACTTGATGGGCATAACTACAATCGATGGGCGACAGCTATGCGGAGTTATTTGAAAGGGATGAAACTGTGGCTTGTTATCACTAGAGACAGAACAACACCAGTCAAATAGGCGGGAGAAACTGATGATAAGTATGTCGGTCGACTCGAGTAATGGGAAAGCAAGAATCATCAGATTCTTACAATGTTCACCAATACTATTGTTCCTTCAATCAATGTGCACTTTGGGCATTTTCAACTTGCAAAAGAAGCTTAGGACTTTATTGCCATGCGGTATGGTTCTACTACCCTCTCTCATCAGTATCATCTTATGACTACTTTATCCCGACTTCGTCAAGAATTTGATCAGTAAGTTCCTTTCTCCTCGATCGACTCATTTTGATGTCTTTCTTCGTATAATGAGATATGTAAAGGGTATTGTGTTTCATGGATTGCATTTCTCATCTAGCTCTTCTTTGGATTGAGAATGTTATCGTGACGCAGATTGGGCAAGGAATCCTACAAATCGTCGCTCTACCACTAGCTATTGTTTCTTTCTTGGTTCATCGCTTATTTCTTGGCGAAGTAAAAAGCAAACTGTTGTCTCCCGCTCAAGCACTGAGGCTGAATATCGAGCTCTTGCTGATGCAACATCCAAACTACTATGGTTATGATGGCTCCTTCAAGACATGGGTGTTTTTCTCGTGAAAACACTCATATTCATTGCGACAATCAGAGTACTTTTCAGAGGGCTCATAATAATGTCTTTCACGAACGCACTAAACATATTGAGATCGACTGCCACTTCATTCGTCATCATTTGCTCAGTAAAACTCTACAGCTTGTTCATGTTGCCCCTACATCCCAAAAGGCTGACATCTTCACCAAGTCAAATCCACCTAGTCAATTTATTGCTCAAGTTTCCAAACTCAAATTGGCTTCTACAATGCCATCTTGAGTTTGAGGGGGGATGGGTTAATGCAATAGTTGACTTTGGATGTTTCCTGATTGTGTAGTTAGTGTAATGGTTGATTTTGGATGTTTCTTTTTCTAGTATTCTGTAATCTCTATATAAAGGCTCTAAGCATACTTATAATACACACAAAAAATATAGAAATACAATTCTTTCTTCTTCTTTATCAATAAGCATAAAGGCTCTCTCCTACGCGTGCAAGGGATGCAAGTCATGGACCGTCGAACCAAAGGACTAGAAATTAAGCTTACATTGATTCTGAGTTAGTGGTTATATCTCCTTTGACCCATAAAAGGGACCACTATTTTTCATACGAGGCCCCCCACCCACTTAAAGTAGACAATTAAGCAAGAGTAGTATTGTTGTGTGCCCTTATTGCTAGTACGCCATTGTATCATATGAGCCAGATGCCAAACAAACCTCATGCACGTATAGTATTGATGGGAAATTTTGCATTAAGGACAATATGTGAACACAGGCCTCAGCTCCTACTCGTTCACCATTTCGTTTACGTTTTTACAGCTTTCGCTTTTGTTTCAATTGTTTGTATTTCATTGATCCTGATTCTACAAGACCATACTGGATTACCCCGCGGTAGCCTGTTAGGTTACCGGTTTGAAACTTGTAATTTTACTGAATATGCTAGAGTTTGTATTGGTGTATTGTGAAGAAAATGTTATAATGCTCACGAAAATAAAGACGCGGAGGTTTCATAGTGGTTCACCCTTCTAAAAAAGAGCTACATCCACTGTATTATATTTCTCTTGTTTAGTTCTTACAAATCACACAAATGGAGAATCATCCAACTTTTCTCTTGGGGGTTTTCCCTCTTTTATAGCCTACATTCCATCTGCGCCTTGCCCAACGATAGGTTGTTTGGACCATTTGACCGTGTCTTCCAGGGGGTCCATTCACTCGAGTGGCCTATTATCTCATTTGTCTAGACCGTAGCCTGTCAGCACCTTTTGGACTGTTCACTCATCTAATTTGTCCCCCATTACGGCTCTATAGATCCTCTGTAATAGCTAGTGATCCGTTCCAGGCGATTTTTAGGGGCTTGTGATCATTTCTTGTGCAACTGACCTCCTATAAACCCAGACGCAATCTTGGGATATCCAGCTGATTACCTCAGGGGTCTTCCTTGGGATGTGGGTCCAGTTGATTACATTTTGCCCTCTACGCCTATGCCAAAATTTGCCATGCATGGCCTTTCTCTTGGTCGACCCTATCATGTTACTTGTATGAACTGGTCTCGCAGACTATGTATAGGTTACTCGGCTCCCATACCATATGGGAGAGGAAAATGAGACTCAGGCATCGAGGCCTATCTAACGTGATAGGCGTGGGGCCACGTGTGGCATGATCATTGTTTGACGTGTCAGTGTGAATTTTTCCAACAACTGCCCCCCAGGTAGAGGCTTTTCTTCGGACTGCCTCGAGCTAGGTCTGGGATCTGTTTTGGCTCTTCTTTTGTTTGCTTCGGGCATGGGAGCCTGACTCTGAACCTTCTCGTAATAATGGCCCTGGCACTTTGGCAACCCCTTGAGAAGCGTAAATGTTGCGTTTGTTCAATCGTAATGCTGACGTGACCTTTTATTTAAACAGATGAACATGGGCCATTGGATCGTGACTCCTTAGCTTCTCGCCCTTCCCCTAGCCGTCGGATCAAGCTCCCATGCTTTCACCGTTAGATGCATTCATACCTGATCGGACAGCTGGGAGTCAAAGGCTTTTGGTTACTATAAATGGTCTCTTCGTGTGTCTGAACCACTCGAAACTGTTTTAGAGCAGCCGAAACTCTGCAAAAATTTCTCCATGACCACTCACTTCCTTCTTGCCATTTTGTAAATCCCCAGCAACATTTACCTCAACAGCTCGTGCATCCCTTCCACTTTTGATTTCCTGGTAAGCATCCCTCAAACCTTCTCTCCACTTCTGATATGTTTATCATTTCTGGTCTTATGGTGGATTATTTCTTAAGTGGTGGGAATGGTTGGAAATGGAATAATAGGGGTGTTAGAACCTGATTTTGACATTATCCGCCATATTCTGGACTGGCTATAGGAGTTTTAAGCGAGTCTGGATTTCCGTTTGGCATTCTGGGTTAGTTTGAATGGTCATCGCTTTGTTTAAGTAGTCTCCAGCTAGTTAATGCCTAGGCTCGAACCATCATCGCTTATTTGAACCGTCGTCATTTTAACTTTTTAACTTTAACCGACCAAACATTTTTATCTTTAAGCGGTGAGCTATCTTCCTTTCCCCCTCTCGACTTATAGGAATTGACCTTAGATTTTTCCTTCACAGCAATGGTATATAGAGGGATTAAGTGTCGAGGGGGATCATCATATGTGCCTCTTGTGAGGCCAGATCCAATGCCAGCCGCCGAGTCTTCCTCACATTCTACGGCCAGCGACCCACTCTTGAGGGAGGTCGAGAACTATGTCCCAGACCCACGAGATGACGGTGACAGTGTCAACTGCCTGGTTGAAGGCGAGGCCGAGGGGGACGGCTCTTCTTCTAGTGGCACCGACTCCTTGGTTGGCGGCGTTACCTTCGGCAGCAGCGGCCGACACATGGGTGTCCCTGTGGCCTTAATACGGGCAGACGAGGATCGTCCGCCCTTCACAGCCGACTTCGTGGCACCGAAGACACGGCAGAGAGATATCGTCCGTGCACATAAGAAGGGGCGCTTGGACGGCCGATGGTTTGAGTATCTCCTACCGGACCCCCACTTTAGGGCGAGCCAACCACCCCTGGGTTATATGTCTGTATATACCCGGGCCTTCACGGCGGGGATGGCACTCCCCATACACCCGTTTGTGAAGTCCCTCTATGATCTCCGCGACATCTCCCCCAAACAGCTGGCCCCAAACTTCTGGTATATTTTTGCCAGTATATGGATTCTTTAGGACCAAAGGTTTTACATAGATCTGTCTTTGGACGAGTTCCTTTTCGTATATAAGCTCTGTCAGGTCCCTAAATGTGACGGCTGGTATTTTTTAGGTGGTCACGAGCGATCCAAGCCCGTCTTAGGAAAACTAAGAAGGGAGTTGCCCTCGTCGTCACATGCCTGGAAGCCAATGTTTTTTATGGTGAAG
>NW_010387603.1:0-3715 GCF_000414095.1 Morus notabilis
GATCTACCCACAAATCTACCATACTACGCAAAGAAATTATGTCATCTTTACCAAGCAAACAGTTTTCAACTGCTAATAGTATCAGACTGGCGTCGGTGGAATTATAGTTAAGCATGCTTTTATATTGCAAAAATGAAACACAGTAGTTCACTAATGAAGTTATACTCCTGTTGAATAATACACCAAAGGAAAACAAAAACTACCTTATATCAAACTCTTCCGACTTCTGCACAGCTTCTTGGGCAGCTTTAACTGCTTGATTGTTCATCCCAAGATTGGAACAGAATCGCCTCTGAAAATTTTTATTGGAGACATATTCTCAGCAACACGGTAAGCAGTCAAGAGTGACCCTTTTTGGTAAAACACACACAAGATCTCCACAACTCGTTTTTAATTTAAGAGAATATAAAATAAATTCTGACCATAAAGTCCCCAGCATGTATTGTTCCCATCTCCACCGTCATACCCTTTTCCAACCCCAGCTGTTTCACGATGTATTCTTTTGCTCGGCCAATTTCCTTCTTTGTGGCTCCATTGGCGACAGAGCAAATTTCTATTGAAATCCACAGGTTCAGGGAAGCTCAGAGACAAAGGAAAAGATAATTCAGGAAGCAACCATATTTAAAAAGGATCATAAGCTGTACCCTTTACTGTTCGTGGCTTGTCTTCTTGTCGACAAGCAATGTACAAGCAAGCAGCCAATAAGGCATCCTGATTCCTTCCCCTACTAGATTTTTGATCTTCAACCCTCTTATATATCTCATTAGCCCGGTCCTTCAAATCAGTGAGAAAAGCAACATTACTACACAATATTCAGGAAGATAAAAAAATAAAAAAATAAAAAAAATAAAAAAAATAAAAAACCAATTATCCACTCTACCATTGGTCTATCTATGAGAGATTGAGTGCCAAAGATCCCATAAAAAATTTGAGGCACTTCCAAAATTTATACAAACAAAACGCTTTTGTCTATAATTGAACAGTTATACCCACAAAATTTCACGTACTATGCTCCTTTAATAAAGAGCAGAATAATTATTTGAAGTATAACAGAACATAAACAGGGCAATGTGAACTTGTACAAGAGTTTATGGAGAGACAAGAATAGGCAATATAAAATCTAAAGGACATTTTGGAAACGAGGACATAGGGCTTATTTGGCACAACATTTTGGAAGCTGCATTTGACTTTGGGGTGTCTTTGGATAACCTTCCACATGAACTTTTGCCCTCAAGAAGAGCCTTCTGGTCAAAACCACAAAATGTGGCTAGAAAGCTCTTCTAAACAAACTTTAAGACTTATACTAGGACTGCAATAAGATTTATAAACAACATTCCAACTTTTTTTTTTCTAATTAGAAAACTTAAATATCATTTTTGTCCAGTAAGTTCTTTTAAAAACTGCGGTTCCGATACACTAACTAAAAAACATCTTACTTTTCTTCTACTACCTAAAAGCACAAGCAAAAATTATAACGGACCCATGGGTGGTGATTTAGCACAAAAACCAGAACTGCTTGACTGCTTCATGTATACAATACTATTATATTTGTAACACAGCATTATTAAAGAAAACATATAAAGAATTCTTCCATTGATAGATCAGTTAATACTAAACTTGTCAAACATATCGCTTTATAACTCTACTTAATGAATTGAAGATGAGAGTATACAATGAAAAGGTAAAAGATTCAACAGCGGCTTTATTTCAATTGTGAATTGCCACTTCACAATCTTGTTTTGTTCAGAAATACCACACAAATTTCCAAGTAATAATGTTTACATTCATCATAAATGGTGATAATTAATTGCTAAAAACAATTATGCAGCAATTTAACACTGTTAAAAGTAAGTTAGGAACATAAGAATACTCTGACAGGGAGCAAATAGAATACCTTAATGGTTGCAACAAGTCCCAACCTGCAAGACAATGCCAATGCATTAGCTTTTTCTTTTTTCCTCTTTACTTGTGTATACATAGAACCATATTACATGATCTCTAAGATAACAAGAAATTATCTATATTTCTCCAATATTACCTTCATGTCACACCACATGCTTAAAAGAAGAAACTAGAATGTCAAGTTCTTTAAAATTCGTCTGTGTCACAGCATGCACTCAAGTAAGTGAGAAACCAAAAATGTCATGCATACATAATAAAACATCAAACAGGCCAAAAAGATAGGCACGTAAGCATGCATGTTAATGTACATAAGAAAGGACACATACTAACTTTGGTGCTGTAACTTCTAACTTTATCGGACAGAAAATTCTATAGTCTGACACGGATGGTGATTTTTCAAATGGACTCAGTTGATCTTGATCAATCCACCCAAGATTTATTTTTTCTTAGCCGAATTGAGACTGTAAATGAGACAAGCTAACAGCCAGCATATGAGAATAACGGTTTTGAATCCATGGAGTATGTATTAGGATAATATATACGAGTGAATCGCTTTCTTAAAGTTGATTTATTTCATTCTAAGAGAGTAGACATCGGTTCTAGTAAGCTAAATGGAGTAAATAAATGGTTGACCGTTGATGGCAAGATAAATTGAAACAAACGTAATTTTCTTTGGCACAGGACCAAAAATAAATAGCCTCATAGCAAGTCCCATGTATCAAACTCTAAAAAAATTTACGTTTATTGTGACATATTAATCTCATCTCCATCCTAGGCAACATCCATCATCCATAACTGTTCAATTCAGCAAGAGACTAAACTAAACTAATGCGCACAGAAACTGAACTTAAGCTCTTCTCTGTGGGTTCTCTTTTAAAATGACCAGAAATGCTAAAATCATTAAGTCCCTAGTTTCTTTCACTTTGTAACATAACTGATCGACAATCCTATTATCACCTTCTTTCACTTTGTAGCACTTAGGGTAACCAACTAGGGATTATTGAGTGTCAAACACCGAAATTCTAATCCAATTCCAACACCTGATCCACGATAAGAAAAACCCGTCTTGCAATACTTTCCATCACTATTCTCACAAAATAAATAAAATTTCAATCTTCAATTCTTAAGTCCCAACAAGGAGATAAACCAAGATCCAATCTTTCAATGATCTTCTATCCTCCCATACTTCCACAGCATTCAGGGTAAACCCTCTTTTACACTAATAAGTCTCATAAACAAGTGAAACATCATTCCGAAAACAAACCGGCATATCTGATCCAAACTCAACCCTAAATCAAACCCCACAATTCTACAACAACAAAAATGGCTCAAATTCATCCTCCAAACAGCACAATCCTAAACCAAAACCAGCTCCCAAGTCTCAGATTCCTAAGATTCAGCATTTCATCCAAAAACTACAATCACCAAAATGCAGACACGCACACACACCACCGCCTTACCTATCAGACATGGTAGCGATGGTCTTGAAGGCGACAATCAATCCCCGATCCGGATTGGAGCCGCGATTCTGCCACCGACCGAGCGACGACGACAAGAACTCTCCGCTGGCGCCGTTGGGCTTGGCGATCACCGTCGAAAGGCCTCCGTCGGCGAGGAGAGGATTGGTCGGTCCGCCGACACGGACGGGGTCGTTGTCGCCGGACTCGTTGGCGAACGTCCTCCACTCGGAGGTCTCATCAATGGAGTGAGATTCGAGCACCAAACCGCACTCGGAGCAGACGGTGTCCCCCGCCGAGTGGTCGAAGACGACCTCGGTCTGTCGCTTGCAATCGGAGCAGAAAGCGTCGGACAT
>NW_010387604.1:0-3892 GCF_000414095.1 Morus notabilis
TTTAAAATTTTTTACTGTAATAAAATTTAAATTTTAAATTTAAATCGGTGAGATAAACGAGTTTCGAAAAGTCAACTTCTCTTTTTTTCTTTTTCTTTTTTCTTTGCCCAATTATTTTATAATTTTAAATTTTATTCTGGATGTATTAAAATATTTACTTCATTTATACCTTAGATTGATCTTGAATATATGAAACTGTCCCTCTAAAATTTTTCACTTCTAAATTTGATATAAAATGTTTTAAAGAGCTTCATTTATGCTCTTAAAACTATGTATACGGTTTCAAAATTGTGAAAAAAGCGGGCTATTTCTTTTTTATTTCTAATTATACTCTATTACACGATTTATTTAATTTGAATTTTTAAATTAATTAAGCGGCTCACATATCCTGTTTGTTTTGGTATTGTAAATGGCTTCATATTTGGAATTTGAGGTAGTTGCAGCTATTTTTTTTGAGAGAAACAAATAGTAACAAAAGATTCAAAATGAAGCACATTATAGAGAAATACAACCCTAGAATCCGTATCTTGTCAACTTTTCTCATGCAAATCTCTCGGCTACAGGAATTTTTTTTTATTATTTTTTTTTTATGTGTATTAGTTGGAAAGGTTTGTTTTATTATTATTATTTTGCTTGGAATTGATTGGGAAGCATGCATAGCACACGCATGAACGTACTCTGAATATAAAAAACGTGGTACACAAGAGACTTGGATCAAATTAAGAAGAAGAAAATACCCCAGATCAACATGATTACCTAAACCGCAATAATTTAAGGGAAAACCCAAATACAAAACACTCCCCTTGTGAACCAACTCCACAAGCATGAACCGCAATAATTTCCTCCAACGTCTCATTCCACCAAGATATTGATGATCATTATATGTCGCATATAAGCTTGCCAAAAGCTTCCATGTGCTCCGGCTGTAAACCAATGGCAATCGATAGGCTCCCATCATTAGTTGGACTTGGCAGCACATACGCCAATCCCTCAAACATGATCCCACCGGGTCCCATGAAAATTGGCCGGCCCCACCCAAAATCAGCATCATAAATGGGCAGCCTAACCCAACTAGTGATCCCGAGATTTGGGCACCTAAAAGTGTGGGCCCCGCGAACAAGGGCCGACAAATCAGGCTGGATCTCTAGATAGTCAATGGCTGATTTTAGATACTCATTGTTTGTCTTGACCAATGTTTTGTGAATTTGGCTAGCGGCATACCATATTGGCTTTGACACGAGATCACCCGCCAAGGCAATGGGCGTGGTTGTGAATATCACATTGCCAAAGTAGCTTTGTGGGAGTGGGGGTTGCAACCTAGCCCTCCCGTCCACCGCGACAAACAGCTTCGTCTCTTGATCGTCCGGCAGCGCGCGCGCCTTGCACGCGCACCGCCAAACGTGACCCGACAACATCTCGTATGAGCTATAGCTAACCGAGCTCCCGTCTTCCTTGGACTTGTTCTTGAGGGCAATAAGTTGGTCCTTGGTTATTTTGAAATTGGCAACTGAGGTAGTAGTTTGATATTTTGAGTTCTTTTGAAAGTTGGCACTAGCAGTGTTTTTCATGATTGGAGGGGCATCATATTCAATGTGATCAAAAGCGGGTCGTGGTGGGTCTCTAGAACGGATGAGCGTCCTATCAATAAAAGGTGGAACTTTAATGTCAAGGCCTCGAGCCACGTCCGACCATGAATTCACAAAGTGGAGACCAGAAGCTCCATCAACCGCGTGATGTTCCATCCCAACTCCGAGAGAAACTCCACCGCATTCAAAGTAAGTAACCTGCATTCCGTACCAACCATTCCAAGCAAAATTAAAAGTTGTCTATTAAGCTCCAAAGAAGGGGAAAAAAAAACCAAAACAAAACAAAACGAGAAACAATTTAGGCGAGGGTTAGAGAATAATTTAGGCGAGGGTTGTGGGTTTGATCACACCAGCAATCTTTATTTATTATTTAACAGAGCGACAAATTTTGTAATATCATCTTATTTTTATTTAATTCAAGAAAAAGAAGATCTGGAAAAATTATTATCAATAGTGTATTTTGAATGATAAAGCTAAATAAAATCATATCAAAAGCAAAATGAAAAAATATGCAAAGCACGAGAAGAACGTGCTTTACTACAACCATCGTCCATGTACGAATATCATTATATACATTAAACACAAACCCAATTCCGTCTACATAATTAGCTGTGGCAATTTCGTTATTTAGAGTAGATATGACTGTTGATTAAAGAAAATCTGTTGAACCTAGAATTGCAACGTGGCATAGTTTAAGAGTGCCACCTTTTTTTATGTGAATTGCCTGTTATTTTAAGTCTCATTTACTTCGTTATTTTAAAATTTTAATTTAAATTAATATGTAATTTTATGTGAAAATTATATGATTATTTTTTAAAATTTTTTATTATAATAAAATTTAAATTATAAAGTTAAAATAATTAAAAAAAACGTGGCTAGCATTCCTCCACATCCCGAAATGTAAATACCGGCTCTAATTCGAAGTCAAAGATCATGTGCAAATATGATCTAAGAGTCAGCCTTTACTTTCCCAAACACCAATATACATTCATTTACCAAAAACAAACATTAATGTGCATTTAGAACAAAATAGCAATGCATGCCAACCAGTTACGACTTTCTGACTATTGGACATGACAGAGGATTTACATTTTACACAACATATATATTTAAACCTCATACATTTCACTTATTTAAATTTTTAATTTTAATTTTATTATAATTAAAAATTCTTATAAAAAATTACATTTATTTTTTTTATTATAATAATAAAATTTTATATAAAATCACATTTTAACTCAAATTAAAAATTTAAATATGTAAAATATACATGCGTTACGTAACAGTTTTGAACCACAATAGTTATCACAAAAGACAGTAATTTTCTTACTTTTTTTTTGAATAATTTACCTAATTCCACCCTCGACAGAGTAAGAAGTTAATGATAGTTTTCAACACAAACATTGATGTCACTATTGGCAGGTCGGTACATTTCACCCAGCTAGGATAATAAAAAAAAGACTAGCATTTCACGCGGTGAATAGTACTAGGGCACAATTTAAAAAGTTGTATCGCACAAAAATGTTACCATAGCCCTAAGAAGAAAGAAAAAAGTAGACCAAAAGACTCTCACAATTGCATACTATTGAATATTGATATTTTTGCACCAAAAAAGAGAGGAAAAAGTAAAAGCTCGTTAGTGCCCCTAACAACATTATCCCTAACCTTAATATTACCTGAAAGACGGCGAGTGGATAGGAAGAAATGCCGCCGGAGAGGTCGACGGCGGGAATGAGGGCCTTGAGCTGCGGCGTAGGCGCAAAGTCTCCGAAATCATCGATGACGGAGGACGTCTCGGCCTCGACGAAGAGGACGCCCTCGGCGTTGCAGTCGATCTCAATCCTGCCGGAGGCGTCACGGCTGAGGCGGCCCGCGACGGGGTAGAAGGTGACGAGGACCCTCGCCAGGGCTTCCTTGAGAACCTCGGCGTTGAAGAAGTGGTCGGAGTTTGAACCGGCAGGTCTGTAGAAGTAGACGCTTGGGGTGTGCATGTTGGACACCACCAAGTCCAAGTTCGAGTTCCAAATCGACCGCCTCGGCGTCTCCTCCGCCGGTTTCACGATCGTCCTCTTCTTCACAATGATCTTCATTATTTGATCGAGTTAAAACGACAAATAGAAAAATAAACGGACTTGCACTTCTCTTCTGTGGAAACAAAAGTTTCTAGTAGTACTACAGCTCGTCTATCTCCACAGACTATTTATCCTTGATTTTGTGGACAAACACAACAGTCAATATCACGTTTTCCCAATTATTGTGATGTTATTTATTTTCGGAAAATTAGGTAGCGCATATATATATATATA
>NW_010387605.1:0-3619 GCF_000414095.1 Morus notabilis
AAGATGCTTGATAGTACAAATAAATTAGTCAAACTTTTTCGAATGATAAGAGATAGATATCAAGAAAATGAAATACCATCCACGAGATTAAGACTTATAGGCAGAAGATACACAAATAGTAGCCAATATGAGTTACCTACTTCGAATGACATAGGTGGCTTAATAGTTGGAGACATTGGTGAGTATGAACAAGGGGAGAATATTATAGTGCAAGATAAAACATATACCTTACAAAGAATTACAAAATTGCATCCATGTTATATGGCTCTTCAATATCCTTTATTATTTCCCCAGGAGAAGATGGTTACAGAGCAGACTTAAAATATAATACAAACAACCCAAATAACAAATATGGAAGGAAAATAATATTTATGAGAGAATTCTATTGTTATAAACTACAAGAACGCAATATACAAGGCAATACCCTTTTTCGAGGTGGCAGATTGTTCCAGCAATATGTAGTAGATGCTTATACCTCTGTGGAAGAATATCGCTTAAGACTAAAATAAAAAAAAAAACTTAAGATCTGAAATTTATCAAGGAATTCAAGATGCTATTACAAGAGACGACACAAATGTCCAAGCAATAGGAAAAAGAATTATTCTCCCCTCGAGTCATACTAGAAGTCCTAGATATATAATCCAAAACTATCAAGATGCAATAGCGATTTGCAGGCATTATGATAATCCAGATTTATTCATAACATTCACATGTAATTCAAAATGGCATGAAATTACTAGAGCTTTAGCAAAAATCTAGGACAACAAGCTGAAGACATACTAGACATTATCATAAGAATTTTTAAAATGAAATTAGATCATGTTTTATCCACTATAAAAATGACAAGATATTTGGAATAGTTGTAGCATGTTAGTTTACAGTTCCCAACTTTTTTTTTACTTCATCAGTAGAAAATGAAAGTCACCAATTATTTGTTATAGTAAACGAAAATTAAAACAAATTAATGCTTACCAATCCTATTAGATAAATAGATAAATTTATTGCTGTAGAAATACTCAATCCTATTAGCAATCTGTAAGAATATAACGTTGTAGCTCAATTTATGATGCATGGACCATGTGATGTGGCTAAACCAAGTTCTCCATGCATGAAAAATACATAATGCTCAAAAAAATTTCTAAAACAATTAAGAAATGAAACGACAATCAATGAAAATGGATTTGTTAACTATAAACGAAGAAACACAATTTTTATATAGAAAAAGAAGGAATTAAATTAGATAACAGATTTGTAGTTCCCTACAATAAGATCTTATGCTTGAAATTTCATGCTCATATCAATGTAGAAATTTGTTCTCAATCTATGCTCATAAAATATTTATTTAAATACTTAACGAAAGGACCAGATAGAATAAAGGCAGTCATAGAAGATAACATATGTATAGGAAACACTGTGGAAACTAGCTACCAAGAGATAGATGAAATAAAAAATTATATTAATTGCATAGATATAACACCATACAAAGTCATGTGGTGGCTATATGAGTTCCTAATACATCATAGAAACCTAGCTATTCAAAGAGTATCAATACATTTACCAAGAATGCAGAACATAACATTTCACTCAAATCAACGCCCAACTAATATAATAAGACATCCTGGTATTGATAAAACAACTCTTACTGAGTGGATGGAAACAAACAAATATGACATCAATGCCAGAGTACTAACTTACATAGAATTCTCAACTAAATATGTCTAGAATAACAAATATAAATATTAGTCTCCTAGACAAATAGGACATACAATTGGACGAACTTTTCATGTTTATCCAAGCTCTGGAGAACTATACTACCTAAAATTATTATTAAATCATCAAAAAAGGAGCAACAAGTTATGAAGCTCTTCGAACAATCAATGATATAACATATCTAACAAATCAAGCGGCATGCTATGCACTAGGCTTATTAGATGATAACAAATGGAAAGAATCAATATTAAAGGCCTCATTTTGGTCAATAGCAAGTCAATTACGACAATTATTTATAATAATTTTATTATTTGTAATAATACTCGAAATTGAATTACATAATTTTGTATTATATGAATTAGAAAAATTATTAAATCTAAACTCATCAACTTTAACACAATTTAATCTACCTCTTCCTACTGGATCACTAATGGAGATCTAAATAATAAACTTTTAAGAGAAGAACTTAATCACGACACAAGTAAATTAAAAGAAGAAAATGCTAAATTAGTACATAATTTAAACCGTCAACAACTACTTATTTACGAACAAATTTTAGAATCATTAAATTACGAAAAAAACAACCTTTTTTTATTTATGATCATGGTAGAACTAGGAAAACATATTTGTGGAATGCAATTATTACAAAAATTATATCAAATAATGAAGTAGTTCTTGCCGTTGCATCTTCTGGAATAGCGTCTTTATTATTACCTAAAGGAAGAACTGCACATTCTAGATTTCGAATACCATTGTCAATAGATAAATTTTCTACCTGCCATATTAAAAAAGGAACTCAATTAGCAAAATTAATTGAAACAACATCACTCATATTATGGGATGAAGCACCCATGACAAATAAATATTGTTTTGAAGCATTAGATAAGACACTTCAAGACTTAAGAAACAATTATCAACAACCATTTGGTGGAATGACAGTTATCTTAGAAGATGACTTCCAATAAATTTTACCAATTATCCTTACAGGAATAAAAGAACACATAATAGATGCAACTATAAATAACTTTATTTATGGCCACATTTCAGAATTCTAACACTAATAGAAAACATGAGATTAAAACATCATAACGTTACAGAAGAAGAACAAAAAAGGAAATTGCAGCGTTTTCAGATTGGATATTAAATGTTGGAAACGGTACTGCTGAAGGAATAAAAGATTTAGAAAATGAATATATCACATGGATAAAAATACCGGACCAATATGTACTATGTTATCAATCAATTCCAATTGAAACAATTTCATCACTAATATATAACAATTTCAACAATTATTTCGACAACATTGAATATTTAAAACAACGTGCAATAATAACTCCAAAAAATGAAACAACTGAAAATAGTAATGATTACATATTATCTTTAGTCCCTGGTGACTTAAGATCCAACTATAGTTATGACACAATCATATCTTCATCTGAAAACATGGACATCTCTTATATCCTCAAGAATTTTTGCATACTCTAGAATTCAATGGAATACCACCACATCAACTAAATCTTAAATTAGGAACTCCTATAATGTTATTAAGAAACCTAAATCAATATATTAGATTATGCAATAGAACAAGACTTATTATTACACAATTAATAAATAAAATTATAGAGGCTCAAATTATAAGCTCAAACAACACTAATGAAAAAGTCTTTATTCCAAAAGTAGAAAGGATTGTACATGAATCTAAATGGCCATTTACATTAAAGAGGCAACAATTTCTCATAAAAATTTGCTAAGCAACGACAATAAATAAAAGCCAGGGACAATCTTTGAATAAATTAGATTATATCTAGAAAGTGAAATTTTTACTCATGGGTAATTATATGTTGCTTTATCAAGAGCCACATGTTGTGAAAAATCGTAACGCAAGTATACGCTATCGCAATCAAGTAAT
>NW_010387606.1:0-3864 GCF_000414095.1 Morus notabilis
TTTTTGTATTAATTTATCATGAGAAATTTGTATTTTTAGTGAGAATATACTAGTGAGTACATTATTTTTCTGTTAAAAGAGTGTTTTCACTTGTGCTAGCAGGACATGACCAGCTGCTAAAAATCATAATTAGATCGCTCTGTTTCCTCCCATAGGAAATACGTATATTCTGCTGATCTTTCCAATTAATTGCTCACCTCTTATATCGACCTCGGCAAATCAGAATGTGATTACATTTAAAATAAAAACTTTAGTGCTATGAATACAAGGATAACTTACATAATGCCACTGACATTTAGAGGTCAATAACACAAAATCTATCATGACAAGACTCCTGCCAATCAGTCATATTCTGAACCATGAAAACCTGTAAAACATAGATGTCTGTGTCAACAATTTCGAACATTTTTCGCCAAGCATTATTCGCTGGATGTAAACAATAAGGCAAATAAGCTAAGTAGACTTAGCCATTGTTTGTTTCACTGGTTTAGTTCAATTCAACTCAGTTTGAACAGTGAGCACAGTTTAAACTAGTGTTTAGTAAATATGTAGTTTGAATTATATTCCATGTTTAAACTAAGTTAAACAGTCAAACTTAGAATTTAGCTCCTCCCCTCAAGTTCAACCATTCAAACTATTTTTGAACAGTAAAAAAGTGCTCACTCTCTTGCTTTTCACACTCACCAAACACAAATTCAAATTTTATTCCCTGCTCAAATTAAAACTTTAACTGCATATCCAAACGTCAATTCAAACTACAATTTAAACCATAGTTTAAATTTTTCTGTTCAAATAATCAAAAAGTTCAAACCAGCGAATCAAACGGGTGCTTATTTTCTTAAATGGTCTCACACTTAGGAGACCAACCTGCTCAGCAAAATGTACCAGTCAGTCATGAAAGGCTATCCTGTGGATTCAGTTTGAGAGATTGGTGAGAGGATAGGAATCACCCACCTTGGAAAATTCTCAAAAGTTCCACCGATCTAATTGTTGCTTGGCTTCAGCCATGTCTTTCTGTGCTTTCTTTCGTCGATAAAATATTGGACAATCCCGGCTGAGAACAAAGATATTACATCGAAAGCGGGGTAAGCAGCAGAGTAGTTCAACCAGGTAGCTAAATGTAACCGTGCAGGTGAAAGAATTTGAAAACACAAATTTCTGGTTCTTGAAGAACACTTGTTAAGCAAAAAGTGGCACAATGCAGAAAACCTTAGAATGGATTAAATTAAAATACCTTGTGCAGAGCACATCCTGATGAAGAGAGCCTTGGCATTCTTGGCACTGTGTCCAGAGCCTCCCAAAAAGCATCTCTAGCTCAGATACTACAAGCATCAATCGATCCAGTCATTTTAGTTACAAACAGTAAAGTTAAAGGATACAAGATTTTATATGCTTACAAGAGAAACCTACCATTAGCCACAGATTTGCAGTAAAGTTCAGCCTCTCTTCCCTTACAATGCGAGCAGAGAATTCGGTCTTTATTACTGGTGCAGAAACATAACATTAACATGGTATTAGGTTTTTAAAACAATCTTCCGGGGAAACAATAAAACAAAGCATAATCCACATACAACGAGAAGAATGATAGATCCGTCCATCTTCAGTGATGCCAATGGCAGCACTCATTATGAACAGAAATCTACAAGATATTAACCTACAAATAAAATTGGGAAAAAGGTAGCCAAAGAAATAATCAAATAATACCTGAGTAAAGCTTTGCAGCCTATGCAACTAAGTTGTTTCTTAGCAAATTTCATTATGCCACTGTTTGAGGGTGTAGAGATGGAGATCGATCTAGTGTGACTTCCATGAAGAAGCTCCTTGCTCGCATTTTTTAAAATCGGTTCAAAGATTCTTAAAAGTGGCTGCAACATGAAGATCAAGTTTGGGAGGTGAGTATATCAAAAAACATTGTAAACTGCAAACGTAAACAATAAATATACAGGAAATCAACTATGAGATAGTAAAGACAGGAAATCAACTTAACTGACCTTGCTAATTTGATTTTCGAGATAGTATTGAGGGTCTATTGGTATGTTATTCTCCAGGACATAGATGGGATCCTCTGACCTCTCATAAGCCTAATTATTGAATTATTATTCAAAACAGCAAGAACATAATGAATTCATAATTTAAGGCAAGAGAAAAAACAAAACAAAGCAAAAGAATGATTACCTTGGCACCTTTAGCTGCTTTAACAATAACATATGGTACACGATCCCCAACATTTGGAGCAGTGGCAGCATCTCTCTGTCAATTAACACAATTTCATATGATTTATTTTATTATTTTTTGCTTTAATATTCCATGAATGCAGTGGTTTTTTGTTTTCTTCTTTTTTTCAATTTTTCTGAAGTACCAAATGTTAAAACTTTCGATAAATTCTCTTTACAGCAAGGACCTCAATCATATTTCTGTTTCTTTTCAATAGTTCACTAGTTTATTAATTCTTATTGAAGCATCACTAAAAGTGGAAGCGATGCAAAAGAAAAATATTAGAAAAGACGAGAATTTAGCAACCTTCCGCATGCGTTCAGCAAGTTCAACATGAGCTGCCTTTACTTCATAATCATCTCCAGTCTTTGTCAGGCCCTGTTTACATAAATGTGTAAGCACTCGAGTAAACATGCCAAGCCTTGGGTATGAGCCATGACAAGCATATTGAATACATACCGGAACAGAAACATTACCTATAATTGCATTACTCTCAAACTTAAAAGGGGGAATGCAGAGACAAATAACAGCACAATTGAGTATGGAATAGAAATCTTTTTCTTACCTTAGTGATGACCAAGAGTGATAGATCCATACGGTTCATTAGAAGATCTGAAATGGTATTCTTGACATACTGGACTGCTCCAGGAATGTCTCTGTCGATTAGTATTTTATGTAGGCACTCGTTTACCAGGTTTTTTACCAATAAGCAATTGTCTCTTCGAACAGTTTCAATACCTGTCAATGACAACACAATTACCAGTAAGTCCAACAGACATAGTCCATCGAGAAGCAAAATGAGTAAAAGAAACATTTATATCTACCTTTTGTGTCCATTTTGTCAGACTTGTCCGGGTTTGTCCAAAGCAAACCGGCATACCTCTTCTTGCTAATCAGAAGATATGGATAATAAACCTTCTCAAACTCTAATTTGATGGGCTTCATGACACAATAACAAATGATGAAGAAAACGAAGAAGGTGAAAAATTTAGAAGAAAAAATTAGTTATAAAAATAATGTGAAGAGCATAAGAAAATCTAGCAGCACATTAGTCTGTTGAATACAAAGTTAAGCATATACGTTTTCAAACCACACTGATCTAGTAGCAAAACATACTAACACGAAACATAAAAGTGTCAGCAGAATCCAACATATTTTACAAGTTGCATACAGCATGTTTTTCAATTTGAGCCAAATGATGACAGGCCTTTTTTTTTAATATTTTTTAGAATCATTTTCAGGGTGCTTCACTAAAGCTCAGTCTATCAGCAGGTATAGGATAAGCATAGATGAATTTAAGATGTTCTACACAATTACCTATAATCTAAACTGACGAAAATCTAAGGATCTAGTATATAGCAAGACTGAATAGTAAGCAAACATAATCAGAAAAACTGACAAAAATCTATACTAAGTTACGTAATTAACTATTACTTTGATGAAAGTTCCGCTAATATAGTCAGCAGCTTCTCTGCCCAAGTTCATTGCCACTTCTACAGAGGGAACACCAAATTGCACCATAACTGAATCTGTATCTCCGTAGATAACCTGATACCAAAAAGTTATCACTTCACTTATGCAAATATTCAAGGAAAAGTTACGTGCAAAGAGTATAACTAAAACAAAACGCATAAATATTTATATATATAT
>NW_010387607.1:0-3399 GCF_000414095.1 Morus notabilis
TCCGAATCTAAAATGAAAAAAAAAAATGAGAAAAAAAAAACATGAAATAGGGAAGCACTTCACACTCAAGAGTGAGAGACGTTATAGTTTTTTTAAAAACACTCATTGCTTATTCACCCCATTCCCGCCCAAGCCCCTCCAAAAAAGAACAAATGAGTCTCAATTCTTATCATCTTCATCATCATCACTATCGCATGGCTTCCTTTTCACCCTTTCTTCTTCTTCTTCTCCTCCTCCTCTTCTTTCCCAATCTCTCCCTTTCTTTTCCGGCCAAAAACGACACCGTTTTGCTCATCAACTTCCGCCTCCAGACCGACACGCATGGCAATCTCCTCTCCAACTGGACAGGCCCCGACGCCTGCGCCGCCGGTTGGACCGGCGTTCGCTGCTCCCCGACCGGCCGGGTCGTCGCTCTCTCTCTTCCTTCGCTCAACCTCCGTGGACCGCTCGACCTTCTCTCCTCTCTCGAGCAGCTCAGGCTCTTGGACCTCCACGGCAACCGCCTCAACGGCACCGTTTCGCCGCTTTCCAACTGCGTCAACCTCAAGCTCGTTTACCTAGCCGGAAACGACCTCTCCGGCGAGATTCCTCCGGAGATTTCCTCCCTCCGCCGCCTACTCCGCCTCGACCTCTCCGACAACAACATCCGCGGTTCAATTCCGACGGAAATCGAGAAATTACACAGACTCCTCACGCTTCGCCTCCAGGACAACATGCTTTCCGGCAAAATTCCCGACTTTTCCGAGAAACTCCCCAATTTGAAGGAGCTGAACTTGACGAACAACGAGCTGTACGGGAAATTGCCGGATCCGATGCTGAGGAGATTCGGAGAGGAGAGCTTCTACGGAAACGAAGGCCTCTGCGGTTCGAGTCCGTTGCCGGTCTGTTCCTTCACCGGAACGACGCCGTCCGATCAGACCGTCCCGTCAAATCCTAGCTCATTGCCGCAAACAGTACCGAACGGCGAGGAATCGAAGAAGCATTCGCGGAGATCGGGAGGATTGAGCGCCGGCGCGATCGTCGCGATCGTGATCGCGAATTGCGTGGCTATGTTGGTGATCGTCTCGTTCGTGGTCGCGCACTACTGCGCAAGATCGGAGCGAGGATCGAATTCGTCCATGGCCGGAAGCGAGGCTGGAAAAAGGAGAAGCAGCTACGGAAGCGATAAGAAGGTTTACGCCAACGGCGGAGGCGGCGGAGACAGCGACGGGACGACGGGGACGGATCGGAGCAGGCTGGTGTTCTTCGACAGGAAGAAGCAGTTCGAGCTAGAGGATTTGCTGAGGGCGTCGGCGGAGATGCTGGGAAAGGGGAGCTTAGGGACGGTGTACAGGGCGGTGCTCGACGACGGCTGCACGGTGGCGGTGAAGAGGTTGAAGGACGCGAATCCATGCGCGAGGAAGGAGTTCGAGCAGTACATGGATGTGATTGGGAAGATGAAGCATCCGAATGTTGTGAAGCTCAGAGCTTACTACTATGCCAAGGAGGAGAAGCTTCTCGTCTATGATTATCTCGCCAATGGAAGCTTGCACCATCTTCTTCATGGTATTTCTCTGATTCTATATATCTTCAAAACCATCAAAGTTATGGTCTTTGTGGTTAGTGTCTTTACTCTTAAGATCATATCGGAATTAAGTTCATCCAGTGAAATCTTACAATAAAAAGGTAGAAGAAATTACACTGCATGACAAATGTATAAAATTTATAAAAATGGAGTTGAAATATAACAGATTTTTCTAAAATATTTTAAGAACAACAAAATTATGTAGTAATTATTACAATAATATTCACATTTCTATACTACAAAATCATGCAATAATTATTTTAGTGATTTTTATTTTTGCTATTTGTAAAATATTCTAAATTTTTTGCTATATTTCAATGTAATTAGTAAAATTTTGCTATATCCCTAATTTTTCCTATAAAATATAAAGATTAAGAAATATCTACTTCAGATTATAAAGTATGGTTCATGGGATTTTTACGCTACCTTGTAATTTCCCGAAATTTTGTTTTCTTAGATTTTATTTAGGTGAGTGGGACTGTGGGGCTTATAACATGCGGCTTTATCTTTAAACCTTAGATTAATGCAAAACCAATTGAATATATCATTTTTCTATTACTGAATTCCCTATTTATTATATAATATGGCATGTGTGTGATTGTTATCAATGTTTTTGGTGCAACTAGGGAACCGGGGTCCGGGGAGAATTCCACTGGATTGGACTACAAGGATCAGCTTGGTGTTAGGAGCAGCTCGCGGGCTTGCTCGGATTCATGAGGAGTATGGCGAGGCCAAAATACCACATGGGAATGTGAAAGCTTCCAATGTTCTACTTGACAAGAATGGCGTGGCTTGTATCTCCGATTTCGGGTTGTCTCTGCTTCTCAACCCTGTTCATGCCATAGCGAGATTGGGAGGTTACAGAGCTCCTGAACAGTCAGAAGTAAAGAGGCTCTCTCAAAAGGCTGATGTCTACAGCTTTGGAGTCTTATTATTGGAAGTTCTCACAGGTAGAGCTCCCTCGCAGTACCCTTCGCCGACTAGGCCTAAATTTGAGGAGGAAGAGGAGACGGTGGACCTTCCCAAGTGGGTCAGGTCTGTGGTGAAGGAAGAGTGGACAGGGGAAGTGTTTGATCAAGAGCTTTTGAGGTACAAGAACATTGAGGAAGAGCTCGTTTCGATGCTTCATGTGGGGTTGGCTTGTGTTGTGCCACAACCAGAGAAGAGGCCTACAATGGCTGAAGTTGCTAAGATGATTGAGGAAATAAGGGTTGAGCAATCTCCACTTGGAGAAGACTACGATGAGTCGAGAAATTCACTTTCGCCTTCTGTAGCCACCACCGAAGATGGGCTGCCTTGAGATCGAGATTGTCCAACGTTATTTGCCTGCGATGTTCCATGGTTGTTTCTATGTCATCGTCATTTTTTTTTTCATTTGCATTATCTCGCTGCTAATTGCTGCTGCTGCTGCAGGCTCTCTCTACTCGGATTCTATGGTTGTCTAGCTATGGTCTGTAATAACTGTAATTTTATGGTTTTCTTGTTGTTGAAAGGTGTGAGATCAATGATCTCAGTACTGATCAACAAAGAAGACAGTTCTTTTTCTTTTTCTTTTTTTTTTTTAAATTTAATTAGCTTTCCTGTTATGTAATGTAGCTTTGTTCAGTTGTATTTGTTTATTACTCATATTCAAAGTAAAGATTTGGCACGCTTAGTGGCCTTAATATTAGCTCAAAACTTGAATCAATCTCTGCTGAACTGTAGAGCTGAACTGAATGTTAACCTCGTAAAGACTTCAACATCGACCTGGGATTTGCTAAAAAGAAGAAAGTAAAACAAGTTGAATCAATTCAACCAAATATTGTCCACTGATCTGTTATTTCTCTTCCAATTAA
>NW_010387608.1:0-6346 GCF_000414095.1 Morus notabilis
AAGAGTAGATCTTTTGTAGGTTTTTTTTTCCAAAATTGAAATCTAGCCACTCTATTTTTTCAAAATTGCAATTTAGTCCTTGAGCTCCTTTAGAATTCTGAACACAATTTTGTAGCATCCCATTGGCTCTATTAAGTCATAATTAAACTCACAACTTCATCATTTCTCTTACCATTCTTCCATACAAAATTAGTACAAAATTTGAGTCTGAAAATTGGGACGTTACAATTCCTTATAACATACAAAAGCTTCATCCCCGAAACTTAAAACAAGGCTGGGAGGTTCTTTCTCATATCCTCTTCCAGCTCCCAAGTCGCTTCTTCGACTGCATGTTTCCTCCAAAGGAATTTCACAAGTGAAATGGTCTTGTTCTGCAATTCCTTCTCTTTTTTGTCTAGAATCTTTATAGGCTGTTCTTGCTAAGATATCTATCGTTTCATAGCTCAACACATGAGATGGTTCCCACAAGTATTTTTGTAGCATGGACACATGGAATACATCATGCACTCCAATCTGCCTCGACGGAAGGGCTAATATATATGAAGCTTTTCCGATTGGCTCAATAATCTTGAAAGACCCAATGTACCTAGGGCTTAATTTACCCTACTTACCAAATCTCATTACTCCTTTGACTGGTGCAACTTTCAAAAATACTTTTTCGCATGTTTCAAACTCTAGTGGTCGTCGTCTTTTTTCCACATACTTCTTTTGTCGATCTTGAGAGACTCTTAATCTTTCCTTGATCTTCTTGATAGCTTTATTGGCTTGGTCAACAAGTTTTGGACCTAAATATCTGCATTCTCCTGCTTCATGCCAATGTATCGGTGAACAACATTTACGACCATACAAAATTTCATGCGGAGCAGCTTTGATGGACTCCTAGTAACTATTATTATAAGAGAACTCAATCAGGGGAAGATATCTACTCCACGATCCCTGGAAGTCCAACACGCAAGCTCTTAACATATCTTTTAAAGTCTGAATAGTACGCTCCGTTTAACCGTTTGTCTGAGGGTGTATCGCGGTACTGAACTTCAATCTAGTGCAAACACCCTCTTGTAACCTCTTCTAGAATGTTGATGTAAATCTGCTTCTCTGTCAGAAACTATGGAAACTAGGACTCCATGTAGCCTCACTATCTCTTGTATGTACACCTCTGCTAGCTTATCAACCGTATAAGTTGTTCTCACCAATAGAAAGTTGGCCGATTTGGTCATTCAATCTACTATGACCAAAATTGAAGCATGTCCCTTCATGGTTCTCGGCAATCCTGACACAAAATCCATGGCAATTTGTTCCCACTTCCATTCTAGAATCTCCAGTGGTTGTAGCAATCCACCGGGTTTTTGGTGCTCAACTTTCACTCGCTGGCAAGTTAAACATTTAGCAACATACTCCACTACATCCTTCTTCATTTCAAGCCACCAAAAATAATTCTTCACATCTTCATACATCTTCGTTGTACCAGGATGCACCAAATACGGAGTATTATGAGCTTCATACAAAATTTACCGTTTAACGCCTTCATCGTTGGGACACACAATCGGCCTTTAAATCCCAACACTCCATCTTTTAAGATTTGAGAATTCGAACGCCTATCCTTTATAACTTCATGCTTTAACTGTTCGATTAAAGGACCTAATAGCTGTTTAGTTTTAATCTCTTACATGATCGTAGGTTGCAGGAATAATGTAGATAATTGTCCCATTACAAATTCTATCTCCAACTTACTCAAATCATTTCTCAATGAACTAGGTATTCGAGGCAAAGTAACCAAACTGGCCATTCTCTTCCTACTTAAGGGATTCGCGACCTTATTCTCCTTGCCTGGATGGTAATGGATTTACAATAATAATCATTTACAAATTCCAACCATCTTCGTTGCCTCATGTTTAACTCCTTTTGTGTGAAGATATACTTCAGACTCATATGGTCTGTGTAAATATCACAGTGTACTACTCCCTACAGATAGTGTCTCCATATCTTCAATGCAAATACCATAGCGGCCAACTCAAGGTCATAGTCGGATAATTCCTTTCATAATCTTTCAATTGCCGGGAAGCATAGGCAATTATCTTGCCATGCTGAATTAATACTACTCCCAAACCTAGTCCACAGGCATCATTATAAATCATAAATCCTTCACTACCCGAGGAATAGCCAAAATTGGAGCTAAAGTCAATCACTTTTTAAATTCTTGGAAGCATTCCTTGCATTTGTCCGTCCACTCAAACTTGACATTCTTGCAAGTGAGTTGAGTTAAAGGTTGAGCAACTCTCGAGAATCTTTTGATGAAGCGTAAGTAATACCCTGCTAATCTGAGAAAGCTGCGAACTTCAGTAACACTATTCGGTCTCTTCCATTGACTCACGGCTTCGACCTTAGATGGATCCTCAGAAATTTCATCTTTTGAGACCGTATGTCCAAGAAATGACACTTTCTCTAACCAAAACTCACATTTCTGGAACATGGTGTACAACTTCTTCTCTTGCAACCTTTGCAGAGCTAATCACAAGTGTGCCTCATGTTCTTGTTTCATTTGTGAATACACCATTATATCATCAATGAACACTATCACGAATTCATCAAGATATTCCTCAAACACTCGATTCATGAGATCCATAAATGCTGCTGGGGCATTAGTTAATCCAAATGTCATTACCAGAAATTCGTAGTGCCCATATCTGGTTCGAAATGCCGTCTTGGGAATGTCCTCTTCTCAAATTTTCAGCTGATGGTACCCCGATCTCAAATCAATATTCGAGAAGACTGTTGTGCCTTAGAGCTGATCGAACAAATCATCAATCCTCGGCAGAGGATATTTGTTCTTTATGGTAACCTTATTCAGCTCCTGATAGTCAATACACATCCTCATTGTGTCGTCCTTCTTCTTAACAAACAATGTCGGTGCTCCCCAAGGTGAATAGCTTGGCCTGATAAACTTTTTATCCAGTAATTCCTACAATTGTGTCTTTAATTCCTTCAGTTCTGCTGGGGCCATGAGATATGGAGCTTTGGAATCGGCGCAGTTCTAGGTAATAACTCAATCACAAACGCCAACTCCCAATCTAGTAGCAGACCAGGCAGGTCCTCTGAAAAAACATTCTGGAAATCTTAAACCACTAGAACGTAAGCATTACTTCCCTCATTGTGTCTATAATAATGGCTAGATATCCGACACAACTACTAGCTAGCATTTTATAAGCCTATCATAGCATTATATCGTGTTACCCAATCCATCCCCAATATGACGTCGTAATCATACATCTCCAGTATGATTAGATCCACACATATTTCTCTACCACAAGTAAAAACAGGTGCTCTAAACCAAGACTGGAACTTCAAACTATCACCTGATGGTAAAGACACTCTACATACTTCCTCTAGCTTATCAGGCACTCTCCCTAACTTTCTAGCAAAACTCGTAGCAATAAAAGAGTGTGATGCACCTAAATCTATTAATGCATATGCAGTAGTATCAGCCATAAAGAGCTGACCAAGTATCTGCTTCATCTTGAGTCAGGGCAAACACTCGAGCATTCGACTTCTACATAGGTGGGTGGCCCTATCTCACCAGTATCCACTAACTTAGCCAAATCTAGCCTTACACCTTTCATAAACCTCATTTTCTTTTCGTTTTCCATTGCTACCAATCAGGGTGCAAATCTTAACAATTGATCGAATCTCTACACATATTCGATCACTGTAGTGTTCCCTTGCTTTAACTCTTGAAACTCGTTCATTTTTGCATCCAGATTGCTAGCGTTGTAGTATTTGGTGTTAAACAGCTCTAAAAATCTCATCCAGGTCAAAGTATTCACATCTAATGTCTTCTTAACAGTGTCCCACCAAATCCTCACATTGTTCTTCATTTGATACACTGTGTATGCCACCTTTTCCTGATCTGTCAATTGCATGAGGTCAAAAATCTTCTCAAGACTACATATCCATTCTTGGAAAACTAACGGATCGGCGTCCCCCTCAAATATCAGAGGCTGTTGTTTCCTAAATCGTTCATACACTGGCTCTCCCACTTGTGCCTCGTTCTGATTTTGTGCCAGTTGCGGTGGTAGCGATTGTTGCTGTTGTTGTGTCGGTAGATTCATATTAGACTATATTCGTTCCACGAAGGCATTAAGTCACTCATTCTGCTGGTGAATTTGCTCCGCTTGCAACCTCATCGCTTCCCGTAATCTTGCTATCTCATCCTCTTATGCCCTAGCATAAGGCACTTCAGGAGCCTCATTTCTGAGTTCATTACCATCTCCCTAACGAGCTGGCTCTGATTGCCTTCATCGAGGAATCTTGCGGGGTCTTCCACGTGCCATTTATTGTAATGTATTGGCGTGTGTATGTTATTCTTATATGCACGCCATTAACAAACATTCAGTCTTAGTCAATACATACTAAGTACTCATTCACTGGTTATTATTAGTGATCTACTAGTCACTTCAGTGTTTTATTATTGGCTCGATTGAACTTCTGCTCATCTACAACTCGGCCCAGATATAAGGCAACTTTTCCTTTAACCTATGCACGTTAGATTTTCATAAAGCATATATACATAAATACAAAATTCACAAAATACACAACTTACAGTGAGTTGGCTCGCCATCTTCATGACTTGTACATATGGAGTTGTCTATAGAAACTAAACTCTAGCTCTGATGCCACCAATTGTGACACCCCTTATACTATCTCTTTTTAAGCCCTGCTTAGTATTAATCCTAAGGACATGCCACAATAACTAACCTTCACTTTTTACTTAAAAAGAAATTATGGTATTTCAAAATTTTTCCTTATACAATATTCAGTCAATACACCATTCTTATCAAGTTTTCTAGCCATGCTTATAACTATACAGTCATCCAAGGTTTATGAGTTTAATTAATCCCAAAACATATGAATTTACAATTCCAAAATTGTATGTGCGCACTTTATTCAGTCTGACCATATGTATAGTGGTTAACGAAGCCAACTCCCCTGTTCACTGTCGTGCCTTATTTTTGCCTTTACCTACAACACAGAGTAAAAATGAGCTATATGCTTAGTAAGTAGAGCTACAATTACACATTCTCATTTCAACATACGCATGCATCACAACATCCTAGATAACTAATGCCAATTAGTTCTTACACTCTATGCATGTGCATTATATATCTAAAGGAGCCTTCCGGTACTGCCGCCGGCTTTTCACAATCTGGCCATATGTCAATTTCTCAAATCACAATATCAGATTCCCTGTCATCACCCACCTGGCTCGAGGGAATGGCCAACACATTCAAATTCACAATTTCACAATATTACAATATAGTCTCTGTCATCACCCACTGGCTCGAGAGACTTACGTGGCTCAATTGTAATTTCATCAATCACCATATCACAACAGTTAAGCAATTTCATCAATCACAATATCATAATAGGAGTCCTTTGAGGACTTGGCAGTACCGGCCTATCATACATGCTATCATATGCTCAATCACAAGTAATTCAACATAATAGCTTCGTCGATCCTAATGGGAAAATTCATAAAATATTTTCTAGGTCTCCAAAACTTCTAAAATCAACTCCAAACGAAAGTACACATGTATATCTTTCCGACGAGCTATCACACACCTAAATCTGAGCTCTCTAACCACCTCAAAAATAATTCTCAAGAAATAAAAATTTTAGTTTTTCTGTTTTTGACAGCTTTTAAAAAGTCTCTACATGAAACTTCTAATGCGCACAACTCGGACTATAAAACTCCATACGAGGTGATTCTAACTCTAACACGTCACTAATAACATGTTTTAAATGGTAGCAAAGGTGGTTTAGGTGCAACAATTCTATTTCAAAAGGTAGGGGTCTCAGTTCTTTATTTTATCAATTTCAACTGTTACGAAAATAAGTATAAAATATTCTACACTGTGCTGAAAATTGTAAAATCAGTGTCTAATCGAAGTAGACATCTAGAGCTTTCCAAAGACCATTATAAACTTGGTTTCGGGTCTACTAACGCCTCTAAAAACATGTCACACCAGATCAAGATGTGCTGATTTTCTTGCAGAATTTCTAGAAATCATGCGTAACTTTAAAAATGCCAATCTTGAGCTATAGTTGTCCGCTTGAGGTGATTCTTATGGCTATACGAAGTTTAGGATGTCTATTTTAAGATCCTAACAAAAGAAACATCAAAAACTCATCAAGAAAGTACAATTTTATACTTTTATTTAGGCTGCTGTTAGGATCCTCATCAAACCCGTAGATCAAACACCTAAGGCACATAATTCCCTCCTAAGATTCGGATTGCTCAGTAAAATTGGTCAAAATCCTAAATTTGTATGAACCCTAGAAGGCCAATCTT
>NW_010387609.1:0-4644 GCF_000414095.1 Morus notabilis
GCTCCGCACGCGCGGCCATGGCCTCTTCATCGTCCTCCCCGATCTCCTCTCCGACAATCTCCCCAGCGTCTGCTTCAAGAAGTCCCGCGGCCTCCTCTGTAGGGTTTCGGAATCGAACCAGTCGGAAAGGGCTATTTTTGACGCGACAAGGTTGTTCTCGTCGAGAGAAGGCGAGGCGATCGAGGAGTGTTCGTCGTCGGCGAAGAGTCTGGATTCGGTAACCGTGTGTGAGGAGTTTGTCCAGAATTTCGATCAATTTGTGGAGGCCATGGACGGAGTGTCGAACGGAAGGTTTCTGAGAGGCGAAGAGAGCGAATTGGGATCGGATTGGGTAGAATTGGAGTGGTTGAAAGCGAAAGGCTATTACAGTATCGAAGCTTTTGTGGCCAATCGATTAGAGGTGGCTTTGAGGCTGGCTTGGCTGAATAACAACAGCGGAAATGGGAAGAAAAGAGGGGTGAAATTGAAAGAGAAAGCGAGCTCCGCGGGCGTGGCGGCGAATGTGTATTGGAGGAAGAAAGGGTGTGTGGATTGGTGGGAGAATTTGGATTCTTCACCGAGGAAGAAAATCTTCAATGCGGTTTTGGGAAAATCAGCTAAAAACTTGGTACTTGAAACTTTAAGCATCTGAAAATTATGTTCTTTCTGTTCTTATATGATGTTACTTAGATGTCTGGTTTTGATATGAACTATGATCGTTTCAAATTTTCAGTGTCGCGAGATTTTGAAGGCGACTGAGAGTTCATTGGAGGATGATCTTTGGCTCTTCAACACAGGATTGGAGCGACCATCGAGGTACAAACATACTGTAAATACGCGAAAGACTGTGTCAACTCTTGAAGCCGACGCTGAATTTGGCTCAAACATAGTCCCAGCTTCTGTTTCTGGAAAATCTGCTTCCTTATCCAATTCCTTGAATAGTTTATTTGTGCTTCGCGATATTGTAATGACGGCATCGTTGTGTCAAGATAGTATATGTGATGATAAAGGGAAAATTTTCTTCAGCACATTGAGTTCAATTTGTACCGTTTCTGATTTTATACTAAGGAAAGTGAGAGGATTTCTAATGGTAATTTCGCTTGATTGCACAAAACTCGAACTTATATCAGAAGAAAATGTTAAGTCCTCACCTATTAAATCCAAAGGAAAGGTTAGTTCTTGTAGCCGTAAGAAAAAGGGGAAGACCCGCAATACAAAGAAGCTAAATCCTGTTGAAGGGGGCTGTGTGGATTCGCGCGATAAATCTTCTAAGGTATCTTCTTGCCCCCTTTTTCTTGAGGGGTTTGCTGAAGCCTTTTACTCACACAATGTTTGTTAAGAAGACTCAGTTTTACTGATTTTATGTCATGCAGGATATTGATTGTGCCTTGGCTCATAAGGAGAATTCAGAGTTGCTGTTGGTCGAGTCCAAGGAGACACCCGATGTCCCTCAGAGGAAGGATATGTCCATCGAGAAATCTTTGTTTAAAGTAGAACTGGCTGCACTAGTGGTTTAATTCGGTTCTTATTTCTTGTCGATGGTTTGATCAGTTTATAACTGTTACCCTTTAACCAGGAACCTACCAAAGCAGTGGGTGTTGGGAAAGCTCAATCTGCTGCAAGGAAGACGAGAAGGGAAAAAGGCAAAAGCAGAATTAATGGCTTTAAGAATCCTGTTGAAGTGGCCAATTACAAAAGACCAGCAACGGAAGCTTCATCTTCCTCCATTTGTCAAGACGATCCAGTGGGGAATTATTCAGTGTCTGCTAATCCGACCTTCCAGAGTGTCTCGGGTGAAAACGCATCTCAGTACAATGTCCTTACACCGAGCTCAATTACTTCTAGTTCTGTGAATGGACGCATTAAGGAGGATCACACCAGCTTCTCAATTCAAGAGAATAAAGGTTCGGAATGTTACCAGTTAAATAAAATTGTGACTGGAAATACAACAATATCTTCTAGATTGGAAACTCCAAATTGTAACGCAGATGAGAAGGTAATACCTTCCTCTGAGCCTGCATTGGACACTAAAGTTTTTAAAAACGAAGATAGCAGTATCAAGAAATCTGCACCTATTGGTGAATTTGATATAAAAACAGCTTCGCCAGAGAAACAGGTCAGAGTGTTTGATATTAAAGAAAAACCTGTTTTAATTCAAGAGCAAGAAAGTCGACAGGTATCCGATACCACCCCTTCGTCTAGGCCTTGTTCAGGTGGCCCTCCATATGAGTGGCCTAGTGTGGCTTCTAACCCTCATCTCCCACCTGCCACTGATCGCTTGCATTTGGATGTTGGTCGTAATTGGCATCGTCACTTTCATCAATCCTTTTTACCGGCAATACACCAGCGAAATATAGAAGGTGGTTGTAATCCAACTTTGTCTAGAAGATTGCCAATGAGTTTAGATTGGCCTCCAATGGTCCGTGGTACTTGTGGTTTGGCTCCGTCACGGACCTGTAATTATGAATCTGGGTTCATCTCTAGATGGCATTGTACTTATCCTCAGAATTTTTCTAACCACACCATGCATCTTAATGCAACAGCCACTGATGAAGAAAGGAAGCATTCTGGGGATTTCACAGACCTACCCGAGTTAACAAGTAAACATGACCTAGCAGATGACTGGGACAGCCACTGGATATCTGAGGATGAAGTTGATGTGCATGCAGTCTCAGGGATCGATTATAATCAATACTTTGGTGGTGGTGTGATGTATTGGAATCCTTCTGATCATCCAGCGGGAGGATTCTCTCGTCCTCCTTCCCTTAGTTCAGATGATAGCTCGTGGGCTTGGCGTGAGGCGGACATGAATAGGGCTGTTGATGATATGGTTGCATTCTCTTCTCCATACAGTACAACTGGTTTGACTTCACCCACTGCTTCTTTTTGTTCTCCTTTTGATAGTTTGGGTCCAGGACACCAGGCTTTAGGCTATGTTCTGTCAGGAAATGAGGTACCTGGCAAGGTGCTTCGTTCCCCGTCAACAGTTACAGATGCAGCAGTCGAGGAGGATACATCTAGATCATTGACAGATTTAACTGGTGAGGGTGAAGGAAAGACAGGCGATCTGCTCCCTTACCACATTTTGCCTCCAATCATCGTTCCAAATGTATCAAGGGATAGGTCAAGGTCTGAGTTCAAGTGTAGTCATGACGCTAAAAGTTCTTGTGTTCCTCTTTCTAGACGCGAGCAACCTCGAATGAAACGGCCACCATCACCTGTTGTGCGTTGCGTTACACGTGCCCCACGTCCACCTCCACCCTCTCCTGTGAGTGAATCTAGGAAACACAGGGGTTTTCCAACTGTTAGATCTGGTAGTTCAAGCCCGAGGCACTGGGGTGTGCGAGGTTGGTTCCCTGATGGAGCTAATTTGGAGGAAGCTTGCTTATACAGGGATGGAGCAGAAGTTGTTTGGCCATCTTGGAGAAATAATAACTTTTCAGGTCACTCGATGATTCAACCTCTTCCTGCAGCTTTACTGCAGGATCGTCTGATTGCTATGTCCCATCTAGCTCGTGATCAGGAACATGTAATATAGCATCTACTTTATAACCGTTTTAATTTTTACCTAGTTGTAGAATCTATATTAAGTTGATGCTTACATTATGTTGCAGCCAGATGTTGCGGTGCCTATGCAACTGACTGAATCACAGAGCTCTCCTAAACAAAAAGCCTCTCTTTCGGTGATGCACAACCTCCTTCATGACGAGATTGATTCTTTCTGCAAGCAGGTATGGAGCTTTGTATTCATTATTGTCCTTATTTCCACCTCTCATTTCCTGATACATCATTTTAGCATCTATTCCAAGATGAAACCAAAACGTTTTGCTAAAAGTTATAGCTTCTACCACCATCCATGAGACATTAAAAATAGGCTGATTGTTGCATAAATCTTTAAGGTTGCTGCACAAAATCTGGCTCGAAAGCCTTACATAACTTGGGCTGTCAAGCGTGTAACACGGTCTCTCCAAGTGCTGTGGCCCAGGTCCAGGACAAACATATTTGGTTCAAACTCATCTGGTTTGGCCCTTCCTACTAGTGATGTAGACCTTGTCGTTTGTCTTCCTCCTGTGAGGAACCTGGTAAACTCTGTGCCATCTCTTTGCTTATCTCAACCTCTTCTTTTGTTTCTTTTATGAGAAAAGATCTAATTGCAGAAGTTTCTGTAGGAACCAATAAAAGAAGCTGGTATATTGGAGGGCCGTAACGGTATTAAAGAAACTTGCCTTCAGGTATCTTGGCACGTTGGTGATGCTTTATTTATTTATTTAACAGAAAAATGCTGTATATTTTTACCTAGATATATGTATTGAGTACGGGATCTTGCTTCATGTTTTATTTTACGTGAAATGAATACGGTGCGCCACTTTTTCCTTCCATGAACTTACACTTGTGTTTCTGTACTTTCTACTAATAGTGGGAAACCTGTTATGTTTTCTTGTCTTATTCCCCGCAGCATGCAGCTAGGTATCTTGCAAATCAGGACTGGGTAAAAAGTGATTCTCTCAAGACCGTGGAAAATACAGCTGTAATGCATTATCTTTTTTATCATTGTCTTTTCTATTATTTAGGCCGTCTCCTTTTGCTTGTCTTCTTACCCCTTGTTAATTTTCTTTCTTCCTTTCTTTCTTCTTTTTTTTTTTTTTTTTTTTTTTTTTTTTTTTT
>NW_010387610.1:0-6144 GCF_000414095.1 Morus notabilis
ATCGCATTAAATTTTAATTTATGTGATTCGATCGATACCACGCTTCCGCCCAATTTTTTGAAAATCCGGTTTGAGAAACCAACATATAGAGTATTATGATGAATATATATGTGGCTCTCAAATTGGAAACTTAATTACGTGAAACTTTCAAGAATGTCATTGAACAGAACACTGTTTTATTTTTATTATCAATTTTAAATTTATCATTTATGTCATTAATATTCTGGTAGGATATCTTTCATATTCTACTAAAATATTTTTTTTCCTGACATGATATTTTCGTTTCATAGTTCAGAAGAATATTTTTTGATAGTATAAATTCTAAGATGATAAAACACAATCGTTATTTTTGTAATTTTCTTTTAAGCGAAACATTAGAATAACCAGTGGAAATTTATAATGTCTATAGTAGGCTGCAAGACAATGTCATTGCGCAAAGCATAGCGCGTTTTGTTTCGAGATGGAAGTATTTGCTTCATCACTTATTATATGTTGAATACAAGTTCAGATATATAACATATTAAAATATATATGACAAAGGAAACACTGGAACACAAGCAAAACATTCATATATAATTAATAGGTAAACTAGCTTGATTCAAAAAGTTCTCCATGGAGTTGTTGTAGCAGATAGAGATAGCCAAATAATCTTGCACACCAGAAGCATCTGTGAAATATCGGAGTAATAAGAGATTAAGAAACTAAAACCCTGCCAAACTTCATTCATACTTCTTTTTTTGAAGTCGAAAAGATTATTTTAAAGATAAAGAAAACTGCACATCTTTATTACATTTTATTTCAATCAAGTACACAATAAGTGTGGCATTTTACAATATTAATTCTGTAGTGCCACATGATACGATTACCTCAAGGATCCGACAGACTACGAAACTCTAATTGTCGGGCAGTGCTACACTAATATAACGGAATTAATTATCATTTTCGTCCTCAAAGCAATTCTTCTTTAATTGCTTCTTTATTAGGAAGATAAAAGCTAATAATGGTAGAATATTAGAATTAAAATACTGGGTAAACATAAAAATTAAGAAAGTCTCATACCTATTTAGTAAACACCCAAACTTTCAAATTAAAAAGTTAAAGCATCAACATATTTCACAGATCATATGTGTCTAATAGAGAGGCATATTCGAACAATTAGTATACATAGAAATGAAGTTTGTAAGCTAGATATGGTTATATTTCTTTAGGATACAACAATGGTTAATTGCTATACCAAAGCATAGTGGAAAGAATAAAACACCTTTTGAGTTAGTGACGGAGTCAGAAATTTATACTAGTGGGGGCTACTAATTAAGACAAATAGTTAATAAGGACAACAAGATTAAATTCTTAAATTTTAGTGGGAGCTAAGTATGTACTACTATACTAATTACTTTTTATTTATGCATATATTTTTTTAAAAAGAAAAAATAGTTGAGCCCCCACTCACCATTCACTCCGTAAATCACACTTGAATAAGCCCAACTCGAGTGTGAAATTGAGCCGAGTTATGCGTTCACTAAATGCAACTTGAATTTCAAACTCGAGTAATAACTTGAGTTGGTGAGTTTCACCTACCCTTTGTTTTCTCATTACTCAAGTTTGGTTCTACAGTGCGGATTACCTCTGCAGAAAATGACACTTATTTGTAATTGGTGTTTGGCTTTAGTACAAGTGAACACAAAACTTAAGTTTTAAATATCAAATCAATCTCATCCTAAATACTTAACTCAAAGTCCAAACTAAACTCAAATTTTTTACAACTCAAATCCACTTTCTTTAACTCGAATCAACAAATTTGAGTTAGTGAAGTGAACGCGCCCTTAAAACTGACTCTGCGCCTGTTTCGAGTTATGATCAAAATAACCCGCTCATGGTATCAAAATATACGAATCTGGCCCAAATGGGAAAACTATTTCCACACCAACCCCACGAACAATATTAATCCTATGAATAAATGAGTAAACAATCTAAATGTTATATCAAAAAGAGTAAAAAATCCAAATGATTCACAAAAATAGTAAACAATATATGTCTCATCAAACGAGTAAACAATCCAAAAATTTCATTAAAAAGAGACAACAATCTAAACGTTTCATCAAAAAGAGTAAGAATCCAAGTGTTTCATCGAAACGAGTAAGCAATATTCCAAATGTTCATCAAAATAAGAAAGCAATCCAAACTTCCAAAATAAAAATTTCAAGCACACCTACATATCTTTCCTGATTATAAGCTTCATTCCTACTATTATATTAAGAAAGTCTAATTCCTAATAAGTAAACAATCCAAACTTTCAAATTAAAAAGTTAAAGCACCTATAACATTTCACAGATATGCATCTACTTGAGAGAGATATATTCGAACGATCAATACATGGATATGAATTTTGTAATCTACACAATTATGGTTATATTTCTATAGGAGACAACATGATTAATTGCACTGCCAAGGTATAGTGAAAGAATATAACCACCTTTCTAGTTATGATCAAAATAACTCGATCATAGTATCCAAATATGTGAATATTCCGGCCCAAATGGGAAAGCTATTTCCACAGATCAACCCCAAGAACAATATTAAACCCTACAAATACTAGCCTTCTCATTCCAAGTTTAAGAAACATTTCGAAAGTACATCCCTAGATCTACGACATATCATGGGAAGCTCATTCCAAGGCATGAAAATTGTAGTAGTTCTCTTTCTTTGTCTGATTATTCCCACATTTTCAATTAGTGATCACGTGGAAACAATAACTAAAAGTACTACAACTAGAGATATCTCATCACAGCCCTTGGATTCTGCTCCCTCCCCAATAAATGGCTTTGGCATATTTGGAAAATGTCGGAAGCTGTTGACAGAAGAGATGGTCGATAAAGTTCTTGACCATTTAACGATTCCTGAAAACATAAAGTCCATATTGAGGAAAAGCGCAAAGTTTGGCGTTTGCATTGCTGACAACTTCTGCAAGTGTGTTATGTTGAAATTTGAGCCGTTGATTATTGGTTGTTTCGTTGAAATCGGCTTCAAGTGCATGAAAGACATTATCCCAGATCGCGTATACAATTGTACCACTGCTTGTGAAAAGTCCATCACGAAAGCCGATCATAGACTAAGTACGTATCACATTTTCTATTTTTTTAGCACTTACTAATCTCTCTCTCTCTCTCTCTCTCTATTATGCGTTTTGTTTTTCTTTTCTTTTTTTAAATGAGTACTTGATTGCTTATTTTGTTGACTGCTCACTATTTCTTACGTGGAATTTACTATTATTATTTTTTGGAAATGGAATTAATTATCATGTTTATTGATGAATTTTAAAAGTTAATTATAAAAAATGGAATTTACATGTATTTCCATTTCCTTTTTAGAAAAAATCCGGCACAATCTATTTATATGTATAAAAAGACGCACTACTATTATCCAGTTCTTTAGTGACTTAAGAATTATTCTAATTCTAATATCACCATTATTGGCTTTGCTGTGACAGGTGATGAGGCAATAGGAGATTTCTGCTACAGCAAATGCATGAAGCGCGTTTAGCTTTTATCTTCCAAATAGTGAAGAAGAAGAACTGCTTTGAGAGAGAAAATAAACACTGTACTCGCGTTATATTAGTCTAGCACTGCCCCACAATTAGAATCTCGTAATTCTGTCGGATACTTGATGTAATCGTATCATAAATGTGGCACTACACAAATGCAAAATGCCACAAATGTGTATTGAATGAAGTAATAAAGACGTGCATTTTTTTTTAAATGTTTACATAATCAAAAACCAACTTGCAAAGGGTAACTGTGTGCAATTAATTACTCTTGACCGATTGTACAAGCGTTTTACGAGCGTGTCTTGAGTCTACATACGAAGCACATTCACATCACGATGGGCTTCGGCTTTGGGGAAGACCTTGTACCAAAACACAGTAAGGCTCCATTTGGTATGAAGGTTCAAACTAAGTCGATTCTGATTTTGGTTTTAGAATCAGAACTATGATTTATAATTTTGTCCGGTTCAAATCAAGGTTTTGGAACCATAACTAAAATCAGAAATTTGAACCACCCAAAATCAAGGGGGAGGTGGTTTTAGAATTATGGGTGGTTCTGGTTTAAAGCATCACATTAGAGTTCAAACATTGAATCAAAATCATCCAAATTAAAAACTAATTTTGTTGAGTTGAACCAAAACTACTTTTTACTTTTTGTAAACAAACACTGGTTTACACCAGAATTATAATTCCGGTTCTACAATCCCAACTTTATTTCAAAATAAAAAGTTAAAAAGCACCTAAATCTTTCATAGATATGCATTTAATAGAGGCCTATTTGAGCAATCAATACACACAAATGAATTTCGTAATCTACACAATTATGGCTATATTTCTATATGACAACAACGATGAATATTTGCAGTACAAGGGTATAGTGGAAAGAATATTAAACACCTTTTTAATTATATATGATGAAAATAACCCCTCTCATTACTCAAGGTATCAAAATATATGAATCCCAGATGGGAAAGCTATTTCCACATGCCAACCCCAGGAACAACATATCATGGGAAGCTCATTCCTAGGCAAGAAAATGGTAATAGTTCTGTTGGTTTTTCTTATAATTCCCACATTTTCAATCAGTGATCATCTCGTGGAAACAACTAAAAGTAATACTAGCAATAATTCATTAGCCCCGCCACTTTCATCATCATCACCACCGTTGGATTCTGACCTCTCCCCAACAAATGGCTTTGGCAAATTTTTGAAAGAAGAAATGGTCAATAAAATTCTTGACCACTTAAAGGTTCCTAAATTCATAAAGTCTATGCGTTTGCGTTGCTGACAACTTCTGTGGGTGTGTCACGTGTTGCGATTTCAGCCGTTGATTATTGGTTGTTTTGTTGAAATCGGGTTGAAGTGCTTGAAACACGCCATTTCGGATCGCGTTTATGATTGTATCATTGGTTGTGGAAAGTCCATCATGAAAGCCAATCACAGACTCAGTATGATATCCCTCTCTCTACCTTTGCACTTATTAATTAATCTCTCTCTTTAATCTGGCTCACTTTTGAGAGTATTAATCTCTCTTTATTGGGAAAATTCTACTATAATAATTTAGAGGTATAAAATTGGACTGAATTAAATGCGGCCGGATTGTAACCCACATATTAATCAATCGGTTGGCTCTTATAAAGACCCGGCCCAACCCAAATAGTTTTTATTTTTATTTTTTTGTTTTTTTTTAAAACATATACTACTATATAAACATGTGGGTGGGCCCGGTTCGGCTCTAGGATTGTCGAGTTGTCATGCCGGGTTGGACCTCCCATTTTCTCTATTTCGATCTATTTTTTCTTTTAGTCAATATAGGCTGGGTTATGGTCCGCATTGATACCTATAGATAAGATATAATAACTATGTTTTAAACCGTTAAATTAATATTATTAAGTTATGTTAGTTGAACGCAATTTTTTATTTGAATGTGAATTTTAATTTAACTACATTTCATGTATAGAATAATACACTACTTTTGTGTTAACTATTTACTATTTCTGATGTGGAATTAAATTTGCCGTGACATGTGATGAGGCAATAGGAGATTTCTGCTACAACAAATGCATGAGGAGCGTTTAGCTTTTTTATTCCTAATACTGAAGCAAGAAGTATTGCTTTGAAAGAGAAAATGAACTTTATAATATCCTGCCCTAGTTTTGTATCATACATGTGGAACTACAGAAATGAAAAATGCCATAAGTTTGATTGAAGGAAAGAATATGTAATAAAAACGTGTAACTTTCTTTGTCATATTTTCATATTTCAATTATAATAATCTCGTAGAGTTATAAGACCTACGTTTAAAATAATTATTTGTTGGCATTGTTATTATTCACACATATTATATTGCGTTATTATTTAAATAAGGGCATCTGATTTTATTTAACTTAATCCAAGGTGAGGCAACGTTACTAAAAAGTAAAGTGAGATAAGTGAGCCATCCTTACTTATTATATATTAAATATATTGTTTCAATGTGAGATTCCTTTCACCAATGTAATTATGATGCAAATTAATTAGTGTTTTGGTAAATTCTGATATGAAAGAATTCACTAACTTAAAAATTAATCTCACTGGTGCTTCCTGAATTATAACGTCATTCT
>NW_010387611.1:0-5515 GCF_000414095.1 Morus notabilis
CCCCTTGGACGAGCTGTCTTTGGGGCCTTTTGGCGGTTCCTCTCCAGTGGCCCATCCTTTTAAGTGGCCTATTTACTCAAGTGGTCTGCCATCCTAATTACCTAGATTGTAGTCTGTCAGTCCTTTTTAGACTGTTCACTCATCTAATTTGTCCCCCTATTGCAGCTCTGCAGACCCTCTATAACTCACATTGGTTCGTTCCAGGCAGTTTACGGGTTTGTAATCATTCCCTGTGCAACTGACCTCTTTCAAATCCAAACGTAACCTTGGGATCTCCAACTTACTACCTCATAGGTCTTTCTTGGAATTCAGGCCCAGTTGCTTACGTCCTGCCCTCTGCACCTGCGCTATACTTTGCTAAGTGTGGCATGTTCTCCGTCGACCTTATCGCGGTACTTCGACAAAGTTACGCAAACCTTGACTGTATGTAGGGTCCAACCCATCTTATGCACTCGGCTCTTACACAATACGGGGGGAATATAAGCTCAGGCATCGAGGGCTACATGACGTGGCAAGCATGGGGCCATGTGGAGCATAGCCGATGTCTGACGTGTCAATGTATATTTTCTCATACAACAGCTGCCCCCCAGGTCGAGGTTTTTCTTTGAACTGGCTCGAGCTAGGTCTGGGATTCGTTCTGGCACTTTGCTTATCTACTTCGGGCATGGGAGCCTAACTCTGAGCCTTCCTCGCAATGATGACTCTGGTACTTTGAAAATCCTTCGAGAAGTGCAAACGTCACGTCGGTTCAATCACCATGGTAACGTGAGCCTTCGGTTAAATGAATGGATCTAAGCCGTTGGATCACGTTTTTTTAGCTTCCCGTCCTTGTTACTATCGTTCAATTTTGACCGGTTGCCCTCACCATTGGATTTATTGGGATCCTATCCAACAGCCAGGGGTCGATGGCTCATTTTCCTTTAAAAGTCTGCTTCAAACCGAGACCAACTCTATTCAAACTTCTGATAACTGTTGTTACTCTACCTGAATCTTCCCAGAATCCTCTATACCCCATGTTTCTCGTTCCCTTCAGTGTCTCGCTAAGTTCTTTCGAGTTCAAGGTTTCAGATTTCACCATTTCTCAAGTCCCTGGTAAGCCCCTCTATCCCCTGCCTTTTCTTACTTGGTAACTGTTGGATCATTATGTGCTTTAGGCTTAAAGTAGACATTCAGGGGGTTAAAAAGACTTACTTTGCACACATCTGAACCCTTATAGGCTAGCTTTTAGGTTTTTGGTTATTTGTACAGTGTGAAGTTCTGGATTTGGGATGGTTTAGCTGGGATACCTGGGTTTCCCACGAGCGTTCGTCGTTCTTTTCTTGTGAACGATCGACGCCCTAATGAATCATCGACATTCTCATATCTCTGGCAGTCATCAGTGGTTTTACACAATCACCATTGCCATTGCTTATGCTCTCTCTCTCTCTCTCAACTTAGGCTTTTAACTTAGCCCCTCATATCATCCCCTTTTTTTTTGTTATACCAGAACAATAGCTCCTAAACCATCTAACTGTCGAGAGGGCCCTTCGTCTATTGTAAGGCCAGACTCTCCATCTGCCGCAGAAGCTTCGTGGACATCCTCATCGACAGACGATGACTCTATCCTCAGGGAAGTCGTGGACTACGCGGCAGAAGTGAGGGAGATCGATAGCGTTGACCTTTTGGTCGAGGGGGGTGATAGCTGCGAAGGCTCCCTGGTAGGGGGAGAAATGCATGGATTCGCCGCCTCCGTCGTGGACCCCCCTTGGTTGGTATGAGTGGAGTCCCCGACCGGTCTTTCTTCACTGTTGACGTGACAACGCTGAAGACTCGGAATAGGGACATTGTTCAGGCGTACAAAGAAGGTCACATAGACGGGAGATGGTTTGATTACCTTTTCCTAGATATAAACTTTAGGTTCAGCCTTCCTCCTCCTGGGTATCTTCCAGTATATACCCGGGCCTTCACCACAAAGATGACTTTGCCAGTTCATCCCTTTGTGAAGGATTTTTACCATCATCATGGCATTTCCCCTGCTCAACTGGCGCTAAATTTTTGGTATTGCTTCGCCCGTGCTTAGGTTTTTTGGAGTCAGCGGTTTGACGTAGATCTGTCGCTGGATGAATTCATGTAATAAGTTGAGCCACGTCGTAAGGTGCGAGGGGTGGTTTTATTTGGGTGGTCATAGGCGATCCAATCCTATTTTACGTAAACTAATATAAGGGATCCCCTTTTCTTCTCACGGCTAGAAACCCATGTTCTTCATGGTCAAGGGACCCTTCAACTTTCACCCTGAAGACCGTAGGCCCCACCGCCGGAAAATGCAAACAGCGTTTGGGAGACTAAGTGAGAATCGTAGTAAAGTATCCTCTTTTTTTTCTTTTTCTTCATAATGCTGACAATCATCTTAATATGCAGTCAGTCACGACCGGCCGAAGCTAACTGGGAATAAACGAGCGAGGGTTGACGAGCCCTTTGCGATTCCAGAGGGCGATCGTCACATCAACGTTCTTTTAACCGAGGCCAACCTCAGGGAAGTAAGGTTGATCCTTCCTCTTCTGGATCCCACAAACCTCCCTCTCGTTCAAGAGTTTTTTCATTTGAACGCAGAAGGTAAATCTTTTGGACTTCGCCCTTTTAGTTGATATGATTCCTTGTCGCCCCTACGCCTAACTTTTAGTTGCGCATAAATGGCTTCTTTGAACATCCAGCTTCCCACCGGCATCGACCTTAGCAGAATGGGAAAGCGAAAGTCAGCGCTGGCGCCTCTTCTTCGGTCCTGAAGAAGAGGAAGCCTTCGGGGGGTGCCTCGGGGTCGTCAGAGGCTCCTGCACCCAAGTGGGTTCGTACAGAGGAAGTGTGGGTTATTGGGGGCACCTGGACACTGGTGGTTCCCATTCCCGACGTCGCTGAGGTTCCTTCTCCGCCGAGGATCACCTTCTCATGCTTGAGGCAAAGGTTATGGACCCAACTTTCCAGGTCCAGGATGTCTCCGACGCCCAAGTTGAGGCGATGTTGAATCTTCCTCCTCGCTTCTCCCTGGTCTTTCAGGCCCTATACGAGTCATTCTTTGACAAGCATTGGGTCTCCGCCTCCCGTTCTTCTCTAGTGGATCGTCAGTGCAAGCAGATATCCTTCCAGATCCACGTAGGCATCGTCTGTTTGCTTTCAGATTTTTACTTTTACCATTTCTTTTCTAACTTGACTTACTTTCAGGGCCTTGTCCTTGCCATCCTTAACCTCATTGACATGGTCAAGGTTGAGGAACGTGGTAAGGAAATGGACAGTCTAGAAGCAAAATTTACATCTCTTCTTAACGATGCTAAGTCTAAGTGCTCGGCGGCCATTGAGGAGAAGGACGTTGCCATGGCCAAACTGGCAAGCATACAAGGTGAGTTAGCCAGACTGGCGAGCCAACATGATGAGTTGGCCCGTCTGAAGGCTCAAGTCGAAGAGACCACCAGGCGGGCGGAGGTAGCGGAAAAGAATGCGGCCGAGGCTAGGGAGAAGTATTTTGCCGAGGGGAAAGGGGAAGGGAAGATTGAAGCTGAGCTTGCGGCCGTTGAGAATTACCTGAACTCTGAGGACTTCGCCGCTAAGCGTGAGGAAATTATTGAGGAGTTTAGGACTTCTGAGGAGCTTATTGAAATCTGTACCAAGTATTTTCAGTCTTCCGGGGAACAAATAGTATAATTGATCAAACAACAACACCCCGAATGGGATTTGAGCTTCCTGTATGTTCCCCCTCCTCCTGCTGATGACGACAGCTCTTCCCAGCCTGGCGACGGAGATGGTACGGCCGGTGGCGACGACGGCTCGGCTAGTAGTGGTGAGAACTAGGGGCATTCTTACTGTTTTTTTTTTTTTTACTTTTGAGACAATGGGCTCTCAGCCCACCATTTCTGTATATACATATATTTTTTTTATAATTATCTAATGTGACTATTTTTATATCATGTCCTTGGCACCCCTTAGGGTCGTCATTTTAGTAAATTCTTTAAAATTTACTAAGTAATCGTCTCTCCTCCTTTAGAGAAGTCGACGTTCTTGTTGCTTGAATGCTCCTTGGAGCTTACAAATTCTTAGAATCTGTTTTATGTTGTCGTTGTCTTCTTGGAGATGTCGATGTTGTTTTAGTAAATTAAAATTTGTCAAGTAATTGTCTCTCCTCCTTAGAGAAGTCGATGTTAAGTATATATATAATGATCTAACCATCTCTCATCCTTAGAGAAGTCGACGTTAAGTATATATATACTTTTTGTGATCTGTAGACCCTCTACTGCCCCCATGTCTGTTTAAAAACCTTGATTTTTAGGCAGGCATGTTGTTAAGGGGTTGATTTCTCTGTAGTCTCTTGAACAATTTCTATGAATGAATTTATTTATACTATTGGATTGTCAAAAATATATCTGAAATGCGTAAGAATTCGTACACTATTGGTAGTACAGTTTTAGCTGCTCCGTATTCCACGGGTGTTGAATTTGTTTACCGGCGAGGCTTTCTAGAATGTAGGTCCCGGGGCGTAGCACCTCACTTATGTGGCAAGGTCTTTCCCACGTTGAGCCCAAAGGGCCAGTATTTTTCAATTTTGTACGCTGCGTTACCCTTTTTAATACCAGGTCTCCTGGGGCGAACCTTCTTTGTCTAACATTTTTGTTGTAGTATCGTGCCGTTCTTTGTGGTAGGCAACGAGACGTAGCTGAGAGTCGAGCCTTTTTTCTTCCAATAGGTCGAGTTCTCCGTTCATTGCTTCGATGTTGGCGTCGTCCTCATAATCAACCGTCCTTAGTGTCGGAGTTTCAATTTCTATGGGGAGCACAGCCTCGACTCCGTATGCCATAGAGAAAGGTGTTTCACCTGTTGTAGTTCAACACGTTGTCCTTTATGCCCACAAGACCTTCTGGAGTTCTTCAGCCTATTTTTCCATCAAGTCATCTAGCATTTTCTTCATAGTGTACTTCAAGATTTTGTTAACAGCCTCAACTTGGCCGTTGGACTGTGGATGTATTGGAGCTGAGTAGCCTTTTCGAATGCCTAAATCATTACAAAATTTACGTGTCCAGGCGTTATCAAACTGCCTTCCGTTGTCAGATACGATCGAGTATGGAACTTTGAATCTGCATATAATATTGTTCCACAAGAAGTTAGTGCAGGCCGCTTCTGTGGTTGAAGTAAGAGCTTTCGCCTCGGCCAACTTGGTGTAATAGTCTACAGCGACGATGGCAAACTTAAAGCCCCCTGGAGCGAGGTGCAAAGGTCCGATCAGGTCGATCCCCGATTTGACAAAAGGCCATGGGCTAAGAATGAAAGTTAGGTTCTCTAGGGGTGCTCTAGGAATTGTGGCATAGCGTTGGCACTTATCGCAACGCTGAGCGTGTTGAAACGCGTCTTTTTTAAGCGTAGGCCAGTAGTACCCTTGACGGTAGAATTTCGTCAACAAGATTACGCCGGGTTACCTCCCGTTGTTCCGTCGGGTTACCGGCCCTGTTATTGTTATGTATTTGGATTAATGCTGTAAAGTGTTTGCTTAGAAAGA
>NW_010387612.1:0-4532 GCF_000414095.1 Morus notabilis
GGTGAATATATAGGGGCAATTATACAACAATTGCTCGGTGATGGTGCATATGAGTATCTAAGCCAAGAGTGCAGCCAGAAGCTCCTAAAGTGCATGGAAAAGGTCAAGAAGTACTCAGGAGGCCACACATTCGAGGGCAACAAGTGTAACATCTACAAAGTCATTGACGATATTTCCCCTTTCACTGAAGCTGCTTTGCTTGCTGGCCGATCTCTTCACAAGCCTTGATAATTTCTACGTGCGTTTATTTGGAATTACGTTTTTTAAAAATATGCTATAGCATAACTCTTTTTGTCATTCTCTGCATTCACTATTTGACACATGCACTCCACTAAAATAATATATTATTATTTAAATAGAAAGTGAGATAATAGAGTCCACATGTCAAGTAATAAATGTAAAGAGCTATAGAAAGAGTGATGCTAGCTTTTTTTTCGTTTTTGAATAAAGAACAAAAGTTTATGTTATTTGTGCATTTATTTTCTTTTAATATTTTCTTGTCATGATATATTTGGCGCCTTTTTCTTCTTGGAACTTTTTATAAATTGACAAAGTTCCTTATGAATTTTTTATTTGATGCAAATAATGCATTGAGGATCAACAATTACACAATTATTCAGACAGAGATAGAGATTGTAGCCTTCAATTCTTAGAAAAAATTGGAGGAATGTGAAATTTTGAAGAAAAAATATAAACAAAGATTTTGAGGAAAAAAAGAAAGTCCTATAAATTTGGGCTCTAAAGTTTCAAAAAGATTAAAAGAGTATTCCTCGAAGGCTGCTTCATTGCCGTCTTCCTTCTATTTTGAGTTATTTTTGTTTGCTTGCCTTTTTGTATTTATTTTTAAGAAATATAACCCTACTAAATCAGCACCTAAAAATAATTTGAGATTCAGTATCAGGCCAACAAAAATTAGGGGGATTAGAGTCAATTAGTCAAGTTTGACAAATAATAAAATCAGGCAATTAACACTGATAATGCCCTGATATTTGTCAAAGATGAATTAACACTACGTGCAAAAGGCTGACAATATCCTCTTTGAACACAATAACATGATATTCAAATACAGTTCATCTTCTAAAATCTAAAAATCATGTACAACTCTAACTACAAATGGTTGACTCGTGTTAAGCAGCCGCAATACTTCTTTCAGAGCATGCGGGAGATCCAACTTGAGCTGTCCACAAGAACAAAAAAAATTCAAGAGGCATTTCCAAGTCTAATCCAATCAACTGATCAAGCCAACCGATCCCACTTAATCCAATCCATTTTTAACGAATAATCGACCTCAATTAGATTAAATTGAATGTAAATTCTTAAAAACCGATTTTGGTTGGATTGAATGTTAATTTTACTTTTAAAACGCTCGATCCAACCTCTGTATATTGTAAAAACTTTATATTTATCTTATTGGTCCAAAATTTAAATACTATTTTTTTCCCTATTCACTTTCTTTCAATGTTTTTCATTGCTCTCTTTTACTGAACTTTTTATGTTTATCAGTTTGTAACTTTATTTTTAATGTTTAATCAACTTTGAAATAATTTAGAGTTTATATGCTTTTTTAGATTTATGGATGTTAATCCTTACTTCATTTTTTCAACTGTAGTATTTAAATTTTGTCAAAAAGATATAACAAATAGGTTAGAACATTAAACTAAAAAACTAAAAAGAAAAAATGTACAAAAAGCTCAAGTAGACAATTGATTGGTCTAATCCAATCCAAACCGACCTTAGTAAGATTGGATTGTATTGGATGATACACTAGTAATTCAATTAGATCAGATGTAAATTTTAATAACCGACCCTTAATTGGATTGGTTGTTACATGACCAAAATAGACAGGATTGAATTGGATGAACACCCGTCAGAGGAATTAGGAGGCGCAGTAATATGATAGAGGGCTATCAACCTGTACCTGTCCCTGCGTGCGCTTCGTGAAAGACTCTAGTCTGTGAGTGTTTCCATTATATTTTGCCAGCAGATCATAGAAGCACCCTTTGAATGAGCAGGGCCCTATACAACTAACAGAGACTAAAATGACCCCTAAATTGTGATTTTTCTCGACTTCGATTTTGATTTTTCCATCAACTTCGATTTTTCTCTTACCAAAATGACCCCTAAATTGCGAGCACATACAAGTCATGTAACTCAATTTAAAGAAATATGGACCTACTGAATCGGTGTTAAATGTCAATAAAAAAAATGTATATAGGGTAAGCAATGCCTAATAAAATAATTTGAGATTCAGTATCAAGCCAACAAAAATTAGGAGGATTAGTGTCAATTATCAACTCCGACGGATAATAAGAAAGCAAATGACAGATCCTGCTAATGCTCATATATAAAGAAAAAATAACGCAATGTCCAAAGGGCTGATAAGGAAAAAAAAAAAAATATATATATATATATATATATATATTTTCCTTGAACACGTTAAGATGATATAAATACAGTCAATCTAAAATTTAAAATCATGTACAACTCTAATTGCAATGGTTACCTCGTGTTAAGCAGCCTCAACACTTCTTTCAGAGCATCCAGGAGATTGATCGTGACGTTCTATGAAGAGATCCAACTTGAGCTGGCCAGAAGAACCAAAAAAACCAGGTGGAATAAGGAGGTATACTGATGATAGAGAGTAATCAGCCTGGCCCTGAGTGCACGTCGCAAAAGACTCTAGTCTGAGAGTGTTTCCATCACATTTTGCTAGCAGATTATAATAGCTTTTTCCAAATGAGTAGGGCCCTATACAACTAACGGAGACTAAATTTCCTAGGGTTTCAGTTTCATTGTTAAGGATAAATAAGCCACCACCATCACGTTCTTGAAGAACAAGAAACTTGTCACCCTCATTCAGTGTGACAGTAAAATCACAGTTATACTGAAAAAGCACAGCAGAATCGGCGTGTTGACTGCGAAAGTGTTGGTATAACTGCTTGGCGGAGGAGATGAAATTGCAGCTAGTAAGAGGGCATGAACAAGGTGCGTGTGTGCATGTCGTTTCATGGTCCTTTATCTCACTGTAACTAACCATTTCTTTACAACCATACTGCTTGTTTTGGCATGCAATTTTGACTGATTCCAGAACCTTCTCGATTGCCCGGCAACGGTTATAGCCAATGGGCCATGAGCAGGAGGGACATTTATTTCCTAGTTTAGTGCAGCAGGAAGAGCAGGCTATATGTCCATTCTCACACTGGATAGTCAGGAAGCACAAGATAGTTATCAGAATTTCAGAACACATCACAGGCACACTGAGAAATGTAGACAAAGTGTAACAATACATATATGTGTATCTGTGTGTGTTTCATTTTCTGTTCTTAAATGGCCACAACAAGAGTAATATAGCACCGAAAATTGGAAGGTCATAAACCGCCCTCTACAGTTGCAAATGTGAAAGTGCGAAAGCATGACCTGTAACTATGAAAAATGACCGCTCAATTGAGACTGGTTCCCGTATAGTTCTACTAGTACAACATAAAAAATCAGTAATTCAGCAACATTTGACTGATTTATTTTGCATCTATTAATATCTTTTAGCCACCAAAGAAAACCTCTACCAATAAGCATGAGATATAATTCTGGAAACAGACAATACAATACAAGACCCCAACGAGAACCATGAATTGTCAGTGTTATATCCAGTAAATATTGTTGTTGAGACTTCAGATCATTTCGAATGAAATCCTATAATCTAATGTTATTGCAGTATTACTTACCTTGACATATATACACGGAAAACCTTCTCACACCATCTACAATGCAAAAGGCCAAAGTTCAAACTATGGATTTATTTGGAATACCATGCTGTTCAAAACGCTAAATTTAGCATGCAACTTTCATGTTTTGCTCCAATGCTACAATGCCAAAAACACATTGAATTCTATCGTCTTCTTAGATCCAACAACCAACCAATATACTCAACCATTAAAGCATCCAACGACGGCAATATAATAATAAAAAAAATTCTGACTAAGAAATACAAATCGCTTTCTTTTTTATCACAATGAGTACTTTATGATGCTGAAAACCGTTTTAACTTTCAAAATTAATGATGCTGAAAACATGACCAATTTCTTTTATCTAATTTCTCCCATCAATGAAAGTAACGTGCACTGAAGCTCAAACAATAAGATATCCTAGTACTTCTTGGAAATATAAACGGCAAAACACTCAATTCTTGACAACTTTTAACATATAATGAAGCAATTATCAGAGTCAATCAAAGCTCAAGTATTTCACATGAGGTTAAAAACACACATTAATTTAACTAAAAACGATGACATGAACCCTGTATAACTTAAGACTATTATAAATTATAATACAAAATCCTCTCTTGCAAGATAAAGTTTCATCTTTAGTTGTACATTTTTTACCAAACAACTTGTCATTTAAATTTGATATTGAAAATGAAATGAAACAAAGGGAGCACATAAACACAATTACCATCAATCCAAAAACCACGACTTATACAAATTATCTTTTGAAACGGTGATAATCAAAACCTAGATATGAACCAAAAAAAAAAA
>NW_010387613.1:0-5006 GCF_000414095.1 Morus notabilis
TAAGGGGAGAGACGGAGGAGTGAGAGGTAGGAAATTGGTAGTCATTACATTCTAGAATTAGGGAGGCAGAGGAACCTCGAATTCTTCCTATATGTAATTTCATTCAGTTTTTCCTTCTGTTGTGAGAAATTTCAATAAAAGTTCAACCCAGAATTACTGGGGTTCTAACAGTTTGGTATCAGAGCCACCGATCCCATGGCCAACGTTCCGCCCGAACCACGCGTACCTGAATGTATCGCGACTCTGGAACACCGAATGGGAAACCTCCATGATGGCATGCAGATGCTGGAAGCTATGGTTGATCGTGTTCCGCAACTGCATGAAGACGTCGAACGCCTGGATAGTAGAGTGGAAGAGCTTCAAGGATCGATGCAGAGGATAGAGGAGCTGTTATAGAGACAGGCGAGGATCGTCGACAGAGACCAACCCAGGTAGGAGCCAGTCAGGAATCCCGATCGGACTCTGCTGAGACGCGAACCGGAGAGAGGCCGAGTGGGTAACCGAGTGGAACCTCCAGGCCCAAGGAGGGAAGGTATTGAAGCACACCGTCGACCGTCGCCCTTCTGGCAACGGGGGCGAGGGGAGTTCCGTGGAAAGAAACTGGAGCTCCCAATCTTTCAGGGCAAGGACCCCTACGGGTGGGTGTCCAGAGTGGAACGTTATTTTGCCGTGAACGAGATCGAAGATGAGGAACGGATCTTGGCAGCTTCGGTTTGTTTGGAGGGGAGAGCCCTAGGGTGGTTTCAGTGGGTGGACACGCAGGACCCATTTACTAGTTGGAGGGATCTTCGGACGGCCATCATCCAGTGCTTCAACCGTGGCTGCGAAGGTGAACTGACGGAGAGGCTGATGTCGCTCAAGCAGATCGGAGGGGTGGCTGACTACCGCGACATGTTTGAGTCGCTTGCGGCGTCCATGAGAGGGGTGCCAGAACCGATCTTCAAGGGGGCTTTCTTAAATGGGCTTCGGGAGGACATCCGGGCCGAAGTAAGGATGCACAGGCCCATGAACCTGCTGGAAGCCATGGATCTGGCCCAACAGGTGGAGGACCGCTTGGAAGCGGTGGACCGGGTCAGAAGATTTAGGACAGGGCGGGTACTCCGGGGCGAGCATATAGGTCGGTTCAGCCCCAATACTTTCGGTCTCTACACAACAACTGAGTTGAAAGATAGCTCCCTTCAATCCCAATTGAGTCGCGAGCCAAACACGTCTTCCAGGGGAACCACGGCACCGACTGGGAAGTCCCACGCTGGCGGCGAACCTGGATTCCGACGCCTGTCTTTTGAGGAGATGCAGCAACAGAAGGCGAGAGGGTTGTGTTTTAGGTGCGACGAAATGTTTGGTCCCGGCCACCGTTGCAGATTCCGTATGTTGTAGGTATTGATGTTTACGGACGAGGAGTCGGACCGGGAGTGCGAGGAAGAGGTCGGCCCGGAAACGGAGGAACATGAACCCATGGTTCAAACGGCTGCTGAAATTGCAGCCCTATCCCTTAATTCCTTCAACGGTTGCTCGTCGGCCAGAACCTTGAAGGTGAAGGGCTCTATCGAAGGAAGGGAGGTGGTCATCCTCGTCAACAGTGGCACAACACACAGTTTCATCTCCTCCACCTTGGCTAAGGAGCTGGAATTACCCGTGGATTTGTCGGTCAGTCATAAAATCCAGGTGGGAAACGGGATGACTTTCCAACAAAAAGGGGTTTGTCGCAAGGTATCAGTGATGATTCAGGGGTACCAGGTGAGGGAAAACTTCTTCCCTTTTGAGTTGGGGAACGTGGATGTAGTACTCGGAGTAACATGGCTCAAGACGTTGGGGGAAGTTCGAGCCGACTGGACCCAGTTTACCCTTAAATTCAGGGTTGATGGACGTTGGGTGTGTATGCAAGGGGATCCAACGCTCTGCTGCTTAAGAGTCAGTTTTCAGGCCATAACTCGGTCCCTGGGGTGGGAGTAGGTCGGGGTCTTATTAGAAATTAGTTTGGCGACCGACGAGGGTTCGAATTCCCGAGCCATGACTATACCACAAGAACTGGAGGGAACTCTGAGCCGTTTCCAGGAGGTATTTGAGTTACTTAGGGAATTGCCACCACGCCGGGCACGAGAGCACCACATCACTCTTCTCCAGGGGGCTTCCCCACCCAACATACGACCTTACCGATACCCTCACATCCAGAAGGAGGAGATAGAGAAACTTGTGGGCGAGATGCTCGCTTCGGGAATAATCAGACCCAGCACCAGCCCTTTTCAAGCCCCGTGTTGCTAGTCAAGAAGAAGGATGGTAGCTGGCGATTCTGCGTCGACTACCGGGCTTTGAATCAAATAACGATTCCGGACAGATTTTCGATTCCCATGATTGACGAACTGTTGGATGAGTTATATGGCGCCAGTATCTTTTCGAAGCTCGACCTCCGATCGGGTTATCATTGAATCAGAGTCCGCGAGGAAGACGTGGAGAAAACGGCTTTTCGGACTCACGAGGGGCATCACGAGTTCCTCGTGATGCCCTTTGGTCTCACCAACGCCCCTGCCACGTTCCAATCATTAATGAACACGGTATTCCGCCCATACCTACGAAAATTCATCTTAGTTTTTTTTTATGACATTTTGGTTTACAGGAGGTCATGGGACGAGCACAGCAAGCATTTGGAGTTGGTTTTACAGGTGCTGGTTCGAGAGCAGCTCTATGCCAACTATAAAAAGTGCTCCTTTGGCCGGTCCCAGATTGATTACCCCTGCTAAGGTGCAGGCAGTTTCATCCTGGCCAACCCCTCGTTCTCCACGAGAACTCCGAGGATTTCTGGGTTTGACCGGCTATTACCGACAGTTTGTCGAAGGGTATGGCATCATTGCCAAGCCATTGACTGACCTGCTCAAGAAAGGGGCCTATCATTGGAATCCGCAAGCAGAGGAGGCCTTCCAGAATTTGAAAAGTAGGATGGTAGCCATGCCAGTTTTAGCCATGCCAGATTTTGCTAAAACATTTATCCTGGAAACGGATGCCTCAGGAAGTGGGGTAGGAGCGGTACTTATGCAAGAGGGGCGACCCATTGCCTATTTTAGCAAGGGACTCACTCCCTCCGCCCGTTGGAAATCGGTTTATGAACGGGAGCTGTTGGCAATTGTGCTAGCCGTCCAGAAATGGCGACATTACTTGTTGGGTCACCACTTCATAATTTGATCTGACCAGCAAAGCCTCCGACATCTTATGGATCAAAGGGTCTTGGCACCCGAGCAGCTGCGTTGGTGTCTAAACTTTTCAGGTATGACTTTGAAGTCCAGTACAAACCCGGAGCGGCCAACCGCGTGGCTGACGCACTGTCTCGGAGGGAGGACCTAAGCCAGGCCGCGCTTATGGCCCTTTCTATCCCTCAGCCCTTGGATTTAGATGCCTTTTGCCAGGAGCAGTCTCAGGATCCTTTTTGCGTGCAAACCTTGGCTAGGATCATAGAGGGAGATCAGGCAGCCCCTGTTTTTAGTCGTAGCAATGGCTTACTCTTGTTCAAGGGAAGGATTGTCATTCCAGCGTCTTCACCATGGGTGGCAAGGCTGTTACACGAGTTCCATGACTCGGTTATTGGCGGACACTCGGGCTTTTTGCGGACTTACAAGCGCATCACGGCAGTCGCTTACTGGAAAGGCAAATGATTCATGACTATGTTGCTCGCTGCGCAACTTGCCAGCAATGCAAAACGGAGGCCCTGTCTGCAGCTGGTTTATTGACGCCGCTGCCAATACCTCGGCACATCTGGGACGACCTCTCCATGGATTTTATAGGTGAGCTGCCTAAGTCCAAGGGTTTTGACACTATTCTAGTTGTAGTAGACATGCTGTCCAAGTATGCCCATTTCTGCCCTCTTGCTCATCCTTTAAATGCTAAGCAAGTCGCTGAGCTTTTTGTACGGGAAATCATCCGCCTCCATGGTGTACCTAAGACCATCGTGATTGACCGGGATCCACTCTTCATGAGCTTGTTTTGGGAGGAATTATTTAAGTTACAGGGAACCAAACTGCACACCAGTTCAGCCTATCATCTGCAATCGGACGGACAGTCTGAAGTCACCAACCGATGTCTTGAGGCGTACTTACGTAGCTTTGCCCATGACAAACCTCACCAGTGGCAAACCTTTCTGCCTTGGGCAGAATATTGGTTCAATACCAATTACAATGCTTCCACAAAGTACACACCTTTCCTGGTGGTTTATGGGCGGCACCTTCCCACCTTACACCGTTTCCAAGATGGCACAGCCATGGTCCAGGAGGTAGAAGAACAGCTGCAAACTCGTAACCAGACGCTGGATCTTCTGAAGGAGCATCTCACCGCGGCTCAGCAACAAATGAAGAGATTTGCGGATTCACATCGGTGGGACATTTCCTTTGCTGTCGGGGACTTGGTGTTACTACGGTTACGTCCCTATTCATGAAGTCTTTAGCTCGTCGAGCCAACAAGAAGCTAGGGCCGCGTTTCTATGGCCCTTTTGAAGTCTTGGAGAAGGTTGGTCCCGTAGCTTACCGACTCAAGTTGCCCCCAACAGCAAGAATACATCCTGTTTTCCATGTCTCGCAGCTTAAGGCTTTTAAAGGGGAGGCATTCACCGGTCAGCCCTTACCACCTCACCTTACCGAAGAGCTTGAGTTGATAGTACAGCCGTCTGCTGTGTTGGACTTCCGTATTTGAGCGGTGGGAGGACAACAGGTACCAGAAGTTCTTGTTCAATGGGACGGACTTGCCAGCTAGGATGCCACATGGGAATCGGTTTTCACCATGTCAATTTCCAGACTTCAACCTTGGGGATAGGGTTGCGCTCGAGGAGGGGGAAGCTGTTAGGGCCCCTCCCATCAAGTTCGTTTATTCCAGGAGGAGTAAGGTGGTTAAAACTAGGTCCAGTGGGGGGGACTGTGTAATTTAGAGAAGTTTTGCTGACCTGTCAACAATGTCGCAATTATGTTAGGAGGTCACGTTGAGTTCTTGGAGGGCGTGAGGTAGTTAGGCCTTGGGGGTTAGCAAGG
>NW_010387614.1:0-7558 GCF_000414095.1 Morus notabilis
TTTTTTTTTGTTTTTCGATTGGATCATATGTTAATCTAATAAAATATTTGTTGATTTGGTAAGGGTTAAATGTTCTCCTCAATTTTTGCGGGGCTAATTAAAAAAATATGTAGATTTTACGGGGGAATAAAATGGGTTTTCTTAAATTTTATAAGGCTAATATGTTGATTTGACAAGAAAACATGCTAACTTCTTAAAGCATAGAAAACACAAATGGGGTTTCTGCCCCTCTTAATACTATCTATCTAGCATAGAAAACACAAGTGGGGTACACTTACGGTATTTAAATACCCATAATTTCTCTTTTGTTCCACCATTATCTCGTTGAGGTTACTTTATGAGGTTCACTTAATAAGGTTACCTTCTTCTAAATATTCTTATGATCAATCTGCCTATGGATTGTTTCTTTGTGTTTTATCCAAATAACAAGAATTACAATAGTCCCGTTCATTTCATCGATTCGAGTTTTATTATAGTAAAATACTCTCAGAAATGTAGCAAAACGCTTTAAAAAACAGTGACATCTAATTTTTTTACTACAGTAAAAAACTCTCACATAAAGTTACATGTAAACTCGAATTAAAAACTCGAATCAACAAACTAAATGAGCTCAATATCTGCTATTTATACACACACAATACCAGCTTGAAAAAAATAAGAATTACAATAAAATTGAACCTCACACAGAGAAATATTATGAATGAACCTAATCCATGTTTGTCAAGTTGACTCTTATTAGGAACAGTGGGAAGCAGGGCCCAAAAAATAAGTGAAAAACCCTTAATAGATCATCATCCACCGCTATATCACTATCACTTGTCGTTATAAATTTGTATGCTTGCTTCTAGTACTTTATGTACCTCAACATATAGGGCTTATTACACTAATATTTTTGTGTTTTGCTAAAATAATAGAGACACTCCCTTAACCAAAACTAATCACGTCAGAACCGTCGACTTTTTAAAAAAATTACACAAACACCCCCTCCGTTAGTTGATGTGAGTTAACAGTGAATGTTCACTGTTAAAATCTTTAAAAAATACCAAAAATGCCTCAACATGTATAAAAAATTTATATGTTATATGAAAATGACATTTTTACCCTTATTTAGCATAAAAAAGAGTTTAGTTAATTTTACATATTTGTATTGATAATTTTCACTCTAATAAAAAGAAATAGATATTTTCTTTTTTTTTCTCTAAAAGATCTTTTGTTTTAGTAATGTCCTACATCCACTATAGCATATCAATTATAAATTTATTATTTGGCGCATTATTAGGACCAATTAAAATAAATACTATAACGAAATTAATTTGATTAAATAATAAAATAAATTATATAATTTTATTCTAATAATAAAACAAAAATGAAATTTAAATTAAACTTAAATTTTATCACAAAAAATTAAATAAATTAACATTTTTAACATATTTTTACATTAACTTTTTAAAAAATATTACAACACATCATAACACATTTTTTTTAGTTAAAAAAGTCAAATTAAAAAAGAAAGAAAGCAAATATTAAGGAGTAGTATTGACATTTCTCATAAATTTAACAAAGTTTGAGACAAAGAGTGCTTATGTCATTAGATTGGTCAAATGGGCGTCAAAATAATTTTGGTAAAGCACTGTGGGTATGGGTGTCACTGTAAAGGGCCCCAATGTATATACACAAAAATTCTTTTTAAAATGAATTTTAGTACATTTGTCCCCTAAAACTTATTGTAATTTAACATATTGCTCCATAAATTTTTAATTTTGATAAATTACCCCATTAACTTGTAAAATTATTATAATATGCCCCATTTCGACATGATTGTGTTATATTAGTGTTGAAAAAGCACGTTCAATGAAAAATCTCAACATTCTAATTTAAATATAACATAAATCTTTCAATTTCTCAATTTTTAATCCTTTAAATTTAATAAAAAAAATTTAGTAAAATGGGCACATTGTAACAAATTTATAAATTCAGAGAGTTGATTGTCATAATTAAACGTTTAAAGAATAATTTACTAAACCACGATAAGTTTAAGAATCAATTGTGCTAAAAACCCTTCTAAAATTTATAAACCATTTTTCCCTAAAAAAGAAGAAAAAGAAAACCAATTCTTTTTCACTTTGATATAAATATAATTTTAACAAATATTCCTTAAAATAATACCATTAAAGATTTTTGAGTTTACATTGTCCTATTAAATTTTATCATTTAGAGTAAATAATTTGACATATTATTATCTATAATTTAACAAATTACGTTGACAGCAGGTCTCTAATTACTAACAACGAGTCTCTAATAATCAATGACGAGTATAATTTGACATATTACCATATATAATTTGATAGATTATCATTAAAGAAGTAATTAATTATAAATAAAAGGCAAAACTTTAAAATGATGCGTTTAAAAGTCAATTTTTATAATTTTCTCATGAATCGTTGGTCAACCGCACCAACCCAATTTAAAACACGAACCGATTAGCCTTAATCAGCGCGCCACGTGAGCATCGACATTCCCAATAACCACAAGGTCTACTCCGTCATTTCATCACTTCAAGAAAATTGTAGGCGCGTGGTTCCACCGCCTTCTGAGTAAATACTTCCACAGCCCAGGGGCGTTTCCGGAATTCGAAAATTTAAAACGACGACACAAGCGGGGCCAAAGTGAAAAAGAAAAAGTTGATTGGTAGGGAATAGAGAGAGAAAAAATATTTTGTATAAAAGCAACAAGATTTGCGAGACAGAGAAATAAATAAAAATCAAAAGTAATTTTGAAAAATATTCTTACATTTTTAATTTGCGGACGCGAGAGCGGGATTGGAATGAAGTTTAATAGGGTCGTTGAGATCCGATATCAATCTTTCTCTCTCTACCTTCTCTCTCAAGGTGCTCTTTGTCTCTTATCGGTCACGCCCTCACTTTCTCGCCCCACAACCCACAGGCAATTTTCCCACCAAAGCCAAAAGAAAAAGAGGCGAGAAAATTTTCATTTTCATTTTTCTCGTATTTTCATTTTCATTTTTATTTATTTTCCCTTTTTTTATTATTTTTAGATTAGATAGATAGAGATAGAGAGAAAATCCTAGAGAGAGAAACAGAAGAAGGCAAAGAGGAGAAAGACGAAGAAGGAAGGAGATAGATAACGATATTAGGAAACCCTAGGAGGAGAAAGAGAATCAGAATAACTTGTTGTAGAGAGGGAAACAGAGAGGAGAGAGAGAGTTTCTTCTTCTTCTTCTTCTTCTTCTTCTGTTCTTCCTCTTCTTCTTGCTGATCTGATTTCGGAGAAGAAAATCCAACGCGGTTCGCTTTTCTGCTTCAGGTTCGTATCTTCTGTTCTCTTTCTTCTTCTTCTTTCGTCTTTTGTGAGTATTTTTGGCGTGATTTTCATTGCGGATTTTGTTCGGAACCCTAGATTCTTGTCGGAGAGGGATATCGGATTGCCGTTCGGTTGAGACGGCGGGCTTGTTGTTGGGCAGGGCGGGGAGTTTTAGGGAGATCCGGAGGCGGCGACGGTTGATTTTGGGAGTTTTTGTTAGGGTTTGTGAGGAGGAAGGTTTTTGATTGGGGGGCGGGGCCGTGGCTGCCCATGCGATTGTGTTTGTTTTGATGCCGCCTGAACGATTGCCTTGGGATCGGAAGGACTTCTTCAGGGAGAGGAAGTACGAGAGGTCGGAGTCCGTTGGCTCCGTCGCCAGATGGAGGGACTCATCCCATCACGGTTCCCGCGACCTCAATCGCTGGGGATCTGCAGATTTTCGGAGACCTTTAGGTATGTTCATTAATCCTCTCTCTCTCTGTCTCTCTCCCTCTCTCCTTTTTTTTTTTTAAACAATTTTTTTGATTTGATGAAAGTGCTGGCTATAAGGGTTATTTTTGCCGCTTCCGTTTTTAATTGGGGTTTTTTTTTTCTTTTTTTTTTTTTTTCAAATCGTTCTGGGCTGCTCGAACAACAAACAAAAAGATGGATGTAGAAATTTTGACTTTCTATTCCCTTTGATGGTTTATTATATTTTTGAGATGAGAATTTGCTGATGGTTATTGAGAATTATTTTCCGCGTTTCACTTTTTGTGGGTATTGCATAGATCTAGGATTTTCTGCTCCTTTTTTCGTTTATTATCCCTCTCGTTTGTGAAGAACCACTGAGGGGGAACTGGCTTTTCCTTCTTTTCAACTTATATTGGAATCTATACTTTTGTTTTGTTGATTTTTTGGGTGTTTTTTGTTTTCTTTTTGGAATATTTTCTGAAGGTCATGGTAAGCAGGGTGGTTGGCACTTTTTCCCTGAGGAGTCTGGCCATGGGTATGCACCTTCTCGGTGCAGTGAGAAGGTGCTGGAAGATGAGAACTACCGGTCTTCTATTTCGCGCCGGGAAGGGAAATATGGCAGGAATAGTAGAGAAAATAGAGGGTCTTACAACCAAAGAGAATGGAGAGGTCACTCTTGGGAAAGCAATGGGTTTTCAAACACGCCAGGAAGAGCACACGATCTGAACAATGAACTAAAGTCACGTGATGAAATGCCAGCATATTCGTCTCATTCGAATGGTGGCTTTGGGAACACGTGGGATCAGATTCAGTTGAAAGACCAACATGATAGAATCGGTGGCTCTAATGGGTTGGTCACAGGCCAGAAATGTGACAGGGAGAATTCTCTGGGCTTGAATGATTGGAAGCCTATCAAGTGGACTCGATCTGGAAGCTTGTCTTCACGAGGTTCGGGTTTCAGCCATTTGAGTAGCTCTAAGAGTGTTGGGGCTATAGATTTAAGTGAAGCAAAGGTTGAATCTCAGACTAAAAATGTTACTCCAGTCCAGTCTCCCTTGGGGGATGCTAATGCTTGTGTGACATCCGCCGCACCTTCGGATGAGACAAATTCTCGGAAGAAACCACGCCTTGGATGGGGTGAGGGGTTGGCAAAGTATGAGAAAAAGAAAGTCGATGGTCCTGAGGTTATCTTGAACAAAGATGAGACTGTATTTGCTGTCAGCAATGTGGAACCTTCCCATTCTTTCAGTTCCAATTTGGTTGATAAAAGTCCACGAGTTACAAGTTTTTCAGATTGTGCATCCCCTGCTACTCCATCATCTGTTGCTTGCAGTTCCTCACCAGGTACATTGTTGAGTTTCTACTTCTGTTACTATAATAATTCATTTTTTTTGAGATAAATGTGGAGTTTCTTAAGTGATTCCGAAAAGTTGCAAGTGATTAGTTGATTTCGGCATTTGGTATTGAGTGAGATCTTGATTAAGATTTAGTGAGTCCTGTAAGCTGTATATCTGTCTTATCAAAGTAAGTGAGGAAGGGTACTAGTGTAGCATATTCTATGGTTTTATTGTATTGACTTTAGGTAGTGTTCCAAAAAGTACCATATTTGATCAAGGGTGCCATTTTTGATCCATTCTTGGCAGGTACTTTTTCTCTTTTAGGACCTGGCCGTTAAGTTAATGGTCAAGGTTTTGTGATACCAAGATGAAAAGTTTAAAATTCTCTGTGCCTTTGAACTATTGCTACCTCGAGGAGATGGCTCTTGTTAGTTGTTAGTTTGATTTATTTTATATCTTTTTCTGGCTCAGATAAAAACTGTATAATGGTCTGAATTTTTTGAGTTCGTACAATTAGTGTTTTTTGGTCACACTTTTTGTGAAATAGATGTTTATTGAATTTTCTGGATACACCATATGCACGGGAGCTGCTCTCCTTTTGTATGAAATAAAATTTTGAGTTTGCATCATTGGTGTTCAATGTCCATTGGATATTGTTTTGCCCTCTTTTCTCTTCTGACATTTGGCCTTAAACATATCTGGCGGAGTTAAAATGTGTTTTGTTATAAATTTATTGCTGCGTGCCTATTGCTTCTGAATTGAAGCTTTTTGAACAGATGTAACTTCTTATTACAATAAAAGCTTTATAATTCTAAATATTATTGTCAAGAGGCTGTATCAGTCGATCTAATTCCTATAACTCCGCAACTCCACCTCTTTGAAGCTTTTTGTCCATGTTTTTCTACAGTAAATTCTGTTATGATTGTCCAAGCCAAAAAGAAAAAAGGAATCTGTTGTGATTGTTGTCTGTTTTGCGGAAAGCTCTGGAATGTTTATTGAATGTTGACAGCCGATTTCCATTTGTTAATCTTCTTTGGGGGCCTTTTCTGATTTTTAAGTTTCCATTCCGTGCTTTAACAGGTGTTGAGGAGAAGTCATTTGGTAAGGCAGCGAATAGCGATAATGATATTAGTAATTTATGTGGCTCACCTGGTCCTGTGGCTCAGAACCCTTGTGAAGGATCCCCCTTTAATTTAGAGAAATTGGATTTTAGCTCAGTGGCTAACTTGGGGCCATCATTAACTGAGTTGCTACAATTAGATGATCCGAATTCAATGGACTCTAGTTTTGTGAGGTCTACTGCAATGAATAAGTTGCTTATATTGAAGGGTGAAATTTCAAAGACACTGGAGGTGACTGAATCTGAAATTGATTCACTTGAAAATGAACTCAAGTCATTGAACTCCATTCCTCGAAGCAGTTCTCCATCAGCTTCCAGTTCTTTGCCTCTGGAGAACAAATTAAAATCAAGCGAGGATCTAGATATTACCAATTCGGTTCCTCGTCCGGCTTTATTGCATATTGTTTCTTCCAGGGATGCAGTTGTGGAGGAGATACCTATTTGCAATGGCCGCGAGGAAGAAATTCGCACAAATAATAAAGACGAGGATGTTGATAGTCCTGGAACTGTGACGTCGAAGTTTGTTGAGCCTCTGTCTTTGGCAAAGAAAGTTTCTTCTTTTGACATGTTGAATCATGTTGCAGAGGACTTGAATCACAATCAGTTGTTGAACAAGGAGGTGCAATGCGCAGTGCATTCGGGAGGGGGAAAAACTGGTCCTTCCACTTATGCGGATGATGGTATTCTGACAGAGGTTGAAACAATTGCACCTATCTCCAATTGTATGGGTTCATGTACTGAAGGAGAAGATATGTTGCATGGCGCAATTTTGTTGTGCAATAAAGAATTAGCAAAAACAGCACATGAAGTATTTAAGAAGCTATTGCCGAAAGTTGATGTTAAATTAGATTTTTGTAGATTTGATAGTGCCTCGTCCTCACAGCATCATACACTTGTTAAAGACAAATTTGCAATGAGGAAGCGGTTTTTAAAGTTTAAGGAGAGAGTTATAACCATGAAGTTCAAAGCCTTTCAACACCTCTGGAAGGAAGACATGCGTTTGCTATCTATAAGGAAATACCGTGCCAAATCACAGAAAAAATTTGAATTAAGCTTGCGGTCAGTGCATAATGGGTATCAGAAGCATCGATCTTCCATCCGTTCTCGTTTTTCTTCACCTGGTAAGCAATGGCCTCTTCTTTCCTTTTTATTTATTCATTAAAAAAAAATAGTTATAGGTAGTTTTGATTTTGTTATCTCGGTAATATAATCAGAATGTAATGTTCGACCCCCTTGAGAATATTAGGATTTATATCTTCAACGAAGTCAGCCCGCTTTCTGATTGAATTGAGTTTTGTAGTTTCATTTTTTTAATAGGAAACAAAACTTT
>NW_010387615.1:0-837 GCF_000414095.1 Morus notabilis
AAAAAAAAAAAAAAAAAAAAAAAAAAAAAAAAAAAAAAAAAACTAAAATAACCATGAAAAAAATACAGACCAATATGTTTTATCTAACTTGGTTAAAACCCCTTAAAAGAAAAAACCTTGTATGTTGATGTTGTGTTGGAAAATCTACCTTGCCACGTCAGACGATAAATAAGCTCCACGTGCCCATTACATAAGAGCTTTTAAGGGTTGACGGTGAAGTTCAGTTGTTTTAAAGCACCCACGATGGTAGTCGACCGTTCAATTGGCTAAGACGGAGATGGTTTCAAAACCCCGTAGGCCGTCAATCCCATGCAAGGATTGACGAGGACGAAGGCATTGTCTGGACTTGCTATCTAGGCAGAGTGAAAGCGGAGAGGGCAACATGATCAAGCATCTAACCCAGATCCCGAGAAGCCCCCTGAGGCGACAAGAGAGAAATCCTGAGGTTACTTGTAGTTATAAACAAAGCCATTGGCTAGAGAAATGATTACCAGTCTGTTGGCCGCCCAAAATAGACCAATAGGAAATCACGGGAAGTCACAGAGCCGCTATTTTGGACAAAGTAGGTAGATGAACGGTCAGAAAAGCACTGTATAGCTGCAGTCTAGATGAGTAGGACAATAGGCTACTCGAGAGTAGCCGCAGGGTAACCATTCGCCTCGGTTTTCTCCAATATGTAATCTGTGAGATATAAAAGAGGCATGGCCCAAGAGAGAAGGCAGAGATGAATATGAACACGAGCGAACTAAGCTTCTTGTAATCATAAAAAAAGAAGGAAAAGAGAGGGGATGTAACGCCCTCTAGAATTAAACATGTTTAATTATGTTAATTGTGTAT
>NW_010387616.1:0-5380 GCF_000414095.1 Morus notabilis
TGCTAAGCCCATACTTTAGCAATGTGAGACTCAACCAGGATCCTAACAGCGTAGACCTAATGATTGTATTTGCACTTTGGACCAGTGATTATTAGTATTGAATACACGTATTTCCTGCCTATTGCATCTCCTCTTTCTTTTGATTCTTCTCTTCTTTTCTCTTTATTTCTTTCTTTTATCTTGGTTTCGCTTTGGAAACTCAATAGAGAAATAAGGGAATCTGCATAAGGAAAACTGGTGGTCAGCCAAGAGAGATGATGAAGGTGATCGGCCAAACATTTATACCCCAAGCTAAAGCTCAAGCCCAACATCTTAACCAATGGATTTTATTATTTTCATATATTGGTCTTTCTCTTCCATTGTGAACGGTGTTTCAAGTGAAACAACATTTTTGCGGAGAAACTAGACAGTTTTCATGGAGAAACTAGGCAGTGTTTCGCATAGAGCAGTATATAAACAGTACGTGTACCATTGAAACATTCTAGTTTTACTATCACTTGTAGCTAACCTCAAACAGGTGTGAAAATTTACAATTTTCATTGCAAGAGTTTAGTGGTAGTTAAGCTTAAGCCGGTTCTAAACTAGCCCACAACTCTTGAGTTCTAAATTTTCTCAATATAACAGTAATAGAATTCAACTCTTCATGATTTTCCTATATTAAGTAACAAACTAGATATGGAAATGGTGAAATTTTGGGTTTACGACAAGCTGGGGATGGAATGCCCTAAATGATTCAAAATTCAAGTTGATAGTGGAGAATAGTGGATCCCGTAGTTCTTTTCAGTAACGGAAGAGTTAAAAGTTAATAAAAGCTAGTAAAATAAAGGTGAAAATTTTGACGAGATAGCCAAAACAAACCATTATTTAACAATATCTTAGCATTACGTAAGTTAATTTCGAAGTATTAACCTAAAAGGCTAGGTTTTCAATTTCCAAATCATTTGACTCAACCTATAGACATTACTTCTAAATTGTTGTCCTGTGGTTTTCAAGCATTAAATGATCAACACCTCTTACCATCTCATACAATGTAAAACAGAAAGACTAACTTGGAAAAAAGATTACAATAATAGGTAAAACATGAAAAACGTATAAATAAGAGATCTTGAGGCGAATGTCTTAATTATGAATGCAAAATCCTTAATAAGTAAGCAATTAAATATAGCTTCCTTGAATCCTCGTTTTCTATGTTTTAAGATTTGAGAAACCCTAAGACACTAAAAGTAAATAGACATAGTGCGAACCACGGGAGCGCCTAGCGCCGAGAGGAGCAAAGCTCGTTTTCCTTTCAGGGTAAAGCGGCATTTAAAACTGTCCCAGATTCAGAATCGAATGTAAGGGATAGACTCCCTTCCCTTATAAAGGTGGCTAGGCTTGGAAAAGTATTTGTTTTCAAAATTTTTTTAGCAACATGTTGTTGTTCTCCTCACAATCAAAACATGGTTTGTGTTGGCAACTATTCTTCTGAAACGATAAAAAGGTTGCAGTTTTGCTTGATGCAAGGAATACATTTTCCAGCTGAAGCCTTGTCTTTCAAAGAACTACCTTGTAAGAGAGTAACTCTCAGGCCTTTCATATCTGTGTTCTCACTAGCTGCATCCTCACTCTTGTCCAACGCAGAAGCATACCCATCCCCTTTTTGTTTCTCTTTCCACAAACAACTTTATTTCTCTCACATGCTTTAAGCAAAAAGGACGAATCATTATTATTATTTTTTATTTTTTATTTTTTTGCAAAAGAAATAGAGTCCAATTTTTGTCTCTTCTTTTTTCCTTATTTTGAGATTTTGGATGCAGGTCAAGATTGTGAAATGCACTGTGAAGAATATACCAGTAGATATCTCCTTCAATCAAATGGCTGGTCTCTGCACTCTGTGTTTTATGGAGCAGGTTTGGATCTTAGCCTAATTAATTTAAGCTTAGTGTCTTTTAGATGAATTAAACTAGGATGCATTCACCAAACTATAAAGGAATGTAATGGAAAAGGTAATATTGGAAAGAAGAGTAAACTAATAAGAATAAGGATACGTTATTGATTCCCTTTCAATTGTTTACTTGTGTATTGGATATAGTGATGAGAAATAATCGCATTCCCTTTCTAGTGTTCACTAGTCTTAGGAATAGTAATTTTACCAATGTAATTATGAAAAGGTCCTTTTAATACTTTTCTTTTAAGAAGTCCTAATTTACACAATTAAATAACCATTGGCGATTTGGCGTGTAATGTAGGTTCTTATTAAGGTTAGATAAGTAAATTTGGCATTCATTCCCTTTAACAAGGAATCAATATCAGGAAGTGCTAGGATTGACATTCTCTTCACCAATTCATTGTATTATGTGGGGCCACTAAATACTTATTACTAATTTTGTAAGTAAAACCATTATTAGATGGGGAGCGGAATCACTCCTCGCTTTCTCTTTCATTTTCCCTTTCATGCTAAATAAATGCACCCTTAGAGTAATAGCAAGTGATCTTTTAAGTAACTATGGCCATTTGGATGCTTTTCCTCTTACCCTTTTACTGCTACTGAAACATTTTCTCTACATACTTCCTACTTCATTTGATTTATATCCGTTTAATTAATCAGCGGATTCAAACATGTATTCTGATTTATATCCGTTTAATTAATCACCGGATTCAGACATGTATTCTGATTTATATCCATTTAATTAATCGCCGGATTCGGACATGTATTCTCTCTCTCTCTGTGATTTGGACATGTACGTTTAATTAATCACCGAATTCAGATGTGTATTCTGACTTATATCCGTTTAATTAATCCCTGGATTCGGACATGAGTTTAGCGTACTTCTTGACATGAATGGAAAGAATGTCTGATTCATGCCAAATTTATCTGAAGAACTCTCTCTCTCTCTATGAACTTTAGCGTCCTGACATGAATGGAAAGAATGTCTGATTCATGCAAATTTTATCTGTTATTTCATGCAGCATTGCTTGAGTTTATCATATACGTCCTCTCATACTTAGCATGATACATAAATTTTTATTTTTCTTGACTTGTTTCCTCTAGCTTCCGCCATGCGTTGAATGATATCAAATTTTACCGCGTGTGCTCTTTCTTTTTCAAATGATATCCAACTTTTCTGCTACTTCCTTTTCTCAGGTTGATGAACTTATTGGAAAGGATCATCTGTTCAAACGCAGTATTCTGTTGATCAAAGCATGGTGTTATTATGAAAGCCGAATTCTTGGTGCACATCATGGCTTGATTTCAACATATGCACTAGAAACGTTGGTCTTGTATATTGTCAATCTATTTCATGAATCACTACGTGGACCTTTAGATGTATTCGCCCCTTTGATTTATGTTTCCTTCTCCAGCTGTTACCATTTTCATGCAAGTGTATGAATGACGTTAATTTGACATTGTGAAAACAGGTGTTCTATAAATTTTTGGAGTACTATAGCACATTTGATTGGAGCAATTACTGCATCACTATAAATGGTCCAGTCGCTCTATCTTCCTTTGCTGAAGTCACTGGTATGTGTTGATTGTCTCCAAAATAACGTTTAGTATGTTCATAGTTTATTTAAGGATACTTTAATTTTAATCTTGCAGCAGAGGGAATAGAAGCTGGTGGGGATGGATTACTTCTGAGTATGGCATTTTTGAGAAACTGCAGAGATTTGTTTTCACTTCCGATAAAAGCACATGAAGTTGAAGTGCATGAATTCCCCATTAAGCGCCTCAACATATTAGATCCTCTGAACGAAAAGAATAACCTCGGGCGTAGTGTTAGTAAAGGTATTGGATCAGCTCTTTTTTATTTTATTTTCAATTCAATCGGATATCTTCATATCGCTATTGTTAATAATAAAGGTAAAAACATGGTCTTGCAATATCTTAACTATAAAGAACACTAAAGAGAGATTATTTTCCTACAGAAGCATAACGTTTGATCACACATCAAGCGTCATCGGTATTGCTTTACTAGTTATCTCAACTAATGTGCTAACAATAAGCACCATCGGAATCTGATTTAGGAAATTTCCACCGGATAATGTGTGCTCTTTCCCATGGAGCTCAAAAGCTTGGAGAAATACTTTTGCTGCCAGGAGCAAGCATGGGTGAGGAACTCGAGAAGTTCTTTGAGAACACTTTGGATAGAAATGGAAGGGGAGAAAGGCCAGATGCCTTAGTTCCTGTGCATGCATTTGGTACTGGAAAATGTGAACCTTCTGATCTCACTGGAGACTATGACAGTTACTATGGTGGTCTACACTACACGCAGTTGTATCATGAGTATGCTTTGGCTGCCTCTGTGCAGCCCGGTCTATTCTATTCTTACGTATGGGATCAAAGCACCCTGACTTGGACATTGCAGCTCAACGGGAATGGATTTTTTCAAGGGGGTACGGATGGATACTACCCAATGGTTCCATTCTATCATCCTTATCCTTCGCAATTATCGGCTACTGGTTTTGATATTGCGGGAATGGAGAGATCAAGAGGAACAGGAACATTCATTCCTGAATTGGTAATAGTCATTCAAAGCTTTCTTTTATTTAGTTATGGTCGGATCAATAAGAACTTGACATCATGTCTTGGATATTGCAGACACATGAGCTCTACAAAGATTTCTACAAAGATGTCGACAAAGATGTCAACAAGAAGGTGAAGAAAAAGAATCCAGAGCCTACAAGACGTGGTTTATGGATAAAATCAGCTCATAAGATTGACCAGGTTGACAGCCCCACAGTCACAGGAAAGGATCAGGAGATTCAGGACAAAAAAAGCAGCCCCCCTGATCTTTCACTTGAACAATTCCCAGTTCTTCAAGTCACCACAAGGTCCAATCCACCGGCAATCTCTGAGTCTGCGGAGCTCTCCGCGAAGACCATGCAGCTCAAACAGTCTACTACCACTTTTGGAACTATCAAGTTTCCGACTTTCAAGCGCACACCGTCTCCATTAGGATTGCCTTCCCAATTACCTAGCGAGCAGGCAGATCCAGCTACTTCATATCCTACGGATTCTACGTTGTACTCCGCCGCACTGGGAGTGCAGAAAAAAGAAGAATTATCGGTGACTGTTGAAAAAAGGTATGTCCATTCTAGTGTACAAAACGTCAGGATAAATTAAGTCGTCTTTTTTCCACTCTTAATTTTCTTACCTCTCGACTGTTTTGCTTTGCAGGATTTCTGGACAGCTTTATGAACTCGAAGATGGCAAGGATTTCCCACCCCTGGCATTTTGATTTCAGATCAAAGAAAGGAACTTTTCTGAAGCAAGCATCAGAGGATAAGTTTGAAGCCCATACATATGTCGCATGGCAGTAACTATTTGTCCACATAATTTTATTGTTTCTCGTGTTTTCTTCTGGTTGAAGTTTGGAACTAAAGAACCTTTTATTTTTTT
>NW_010387617.1:0-4488 GCF_000414095.1 Morus notabilis
AACTATTAGCCTATTAATTTTAATTCATCTCAAATCTTAGCCTATTTCCTCTTTCTCCCCAAAAATTTTAACCTTGATCACACCTAATCATGTAAAGCAAAAACTATATACATATCTAGCAAAATCCTACAATGTCTTGTTTGTTTTTGCTTGCTGAACAACGTCTTAATTTGAAATAGAAAATGTTTTGAAATCTAAATAAACGTAAACATCAGACTTACCAGTAAAGACTTTTAATCTTAGAATATATACATTGTACTCCGAATAAAAGTTCAACTCAACAAAAGCTAAGACCAGTGTCATTCAATCAAAATGTGTTCACAACTCAATGAAAGAAATCAAATTACAAACTTCAATCTTACAGAAAATTTTGTTTAAATCGTACAGGCACTCGTAATATTCGAGCCATGAGCAGGATGGAAGAGTTTGCTTACCTGAAAAAACACCAGTGGGCTAATCATAGGAATAATTAGGCAAAAATTAATGATGCCAATATAGCTTAGCAAATATGCAGTGATATATTTTGTCACGGGACATCTATGTCTAAATGATTATGACCTACGAATCTACAATCACGATGGTAAACAAGAGAAAAATGATATAAACGATCCAAGTGGTCAGATGTCTCCAACCAATTTCTTATCAAAATTTAACAAACTGCAATAAAAAGAAAACAAAAACTAAAAGCTGACTAGAAACAAAAAAACAGTCAAGGATACAAAAGGAGGATACGGATATAAAAAACTTGCTGAAGCATGATGACATCGAACTGCAAAGTTGTGCTGAAGCATGTTACAAACAAAATGTCATTTTCAAATTCAAATGAAACCACGATGAAAAGACGAGGGATAACTCCGGATAACTTACCCCACATGGTAAAACTGCTCCGGTTTATTAAGGTAAAGAGAAAAATGTGTTTCTCTGAAATGTCTGCCCATTAGGTCATTTTCCATCAACAAATTTATCACCCCAGACATACTTGCTGTTAGTAGGGATATCATCTTCATATGTGCCATGAGACTCTGAAGGATCATATCTATCCTCAAAAGTATTCCGCAAAAAAAGTGCTGAACTGCGATTTTCATATCTATCTCCGTGATGTCTATCTTTAGATTTGGACTTGTGTTCGGAAGTTAATCCAAAAGTTGATAATCTATTCACGTAATACTTGGACTTTCTGGAAGATGAGTGCTTAGACTCATGACGCTTGGTCCCACTTCCCTCCCTCTCATTTTGTTCCCTTCGGTGATGAGTCCAATCACTTGATCGATCGTGTCTTGGACTTCTGGAATAGTACTCTCTATCACGTTTATCTCTACTGATGCTTCTCTGATCGTCCTTGGGTTCATGGTCACCATAAAGACCTCTTTTAGTTTGCTCATAATCTTTATGAGTATAACCCTTGAAAGTTGTAGCACGGGCACCATAGTCAAAGCCTGATTGTTTCCTGTGGCGATCTGGACTATCACCTGCTGCAGATGAGTCATAGTTCCTTTTCTCTGACATGTTGATGTCTGAGGTTATTTCAGAAGCATAGGACGGTTTCAATAAAAGAGTATCCTCTGCTTTAGCTCCCTTCTCGAAGCACCCGATTCCTCCAGCTTGCTTAATTTCATCCATGAAGTCCTCTATTATATCTCTCATAACCTATAAAAGTACAAAGATCACATCTATAACTTTGACCTGCCTTCATTTTTAAGTTTATTCTCTTGGTAAATTTACACTTACAAAACCAATATTACTTGTCAGAAAGATCTAAACAAACTAGATGGGACTTGTGAGACAACTAAATACATATACATTAAGCTCATAGAAAGAGAATAAGATATACTCAGTATAAAAACAGGTCCTTACCTCTAAGTTTGTTCGCTTCACCTTCTTGGCACGATATGACATTCTTCGCCTTTTGTAATCCCTGTCCTCTGCTAATAATTCCTCTCTAGTCTTTGTCTTGCTCGTTTCCTGGTACAATGAGCACCAAAAGGAAAACATAAAGATCTTTTTGAGATTGAGAGTTAAAGCAACCTCCCTAATGCTTTCCTAAGAAAGCAAAAAGCAACTACAAGATAACTGGAGAGCAAGCTCTTTAAGCTTGGTACAAAGATTATGTTCCGAGAGAAATAGTTGGTTACTCAATCAAAGTTACTTAATGTAATTATAGCAGTACTTTTGTGTGCGTCATTTACATTGATGTCCAAGTCCCACTTCTTTCTAGTATTCTTTCTTGAAGAAGCCAATTTCTCCATATTGGAGATTATCTAGTAAGAGCAGGGCACATGTTTCGAATAAAAGATACAATTAGACAGACTATGATTTAGTTATTAGTTACGCATTATGATTCTGGTGGTTTATTGTGATCCGTAGAAATTCAGTACCTCGTTAGATACTTTCAGCCGAGGAAGCCCATCATGCTCAATTATGGGTCTATACTGAGGGCGCTTTTCGCGCTCTTCATCAGCTCTATGCGATACATAATCATGCTCAGCAACCCTACAATAGAAAAGATAAATAAGAACTTAGAATTAAACATGCCGTCTTTAAGGTGGTATGAACATATATAGATGCTTACAACATTCCCACCATGAATCCAGAGAAGTTCTGTACATTGCAATTCAAGAAATATCGATAAAGAAAAAAAGAAAAGCAAATGAATTGTGGCATACCGTTGATAGTTATTAAGTGGTTGGTGAAAACGCAGTCCCTTAATTTTCCCTTCAAGCAAAGACCTTTCATGCAATGCTGCAATGGCTGCAGCCAACTGAGACACAAGAATCACACCACTAGTAAAGCTTTCCTCTACAACGCTATTCACTTCTCCATTTCTACGTATTTCAAGTGGTTTTTGAACTTCAGAACCCTTTATTCCATTGCCATTAGAATCTACTAAACTCTGGGGAACCTCCTCTAAAGCAGGAGTCTCAGTCACACTCTTTTCCAACGAGAAAAATACTAAACCCGATGCAGCATCTAATACACATTGCTTGAGAATGTTAAGCGCAAAAAACTTCCCATTCATTTCACCATATAAAATAGAAAGCTGAGACGCTAACCACATTAAAGCTTGAACCAGGATGGGACAACTAAAGTTCATACTATTCAAAATCTTCACTGAATTACAGTTTCCGACCAAATTCAAAGCTTCCTTTAGAATTGCCTTCAAACAGAGCCTACAAAGGAGAAATATGTGATCCCTCATAGCCGTATCAATCACAACTCCATATTGAGGCGAATTGGCAATCACCCATCTCGCTAAATCACAAACACTAATAAAATCCAATCCCAAAATGGCATAAAGAACACGGTACGAATACACATTTGGATACTCATTCCAAGCTTCAATCTCAGCTCTAATAGCCCACAACTCAGAAGGGAGAATCTTCCTATTCTTTCTCTCAAAACTCTTCCTTTCTTCTTCGTTGTTGCTCACAAAATTGGCGCATTCGACCGACAGAAAAACGGGAAGCGTAAAAGTTCTGCTTATGCCATCTAGAGCAGAGAGATTAACCACGCCATGGCAGTCATTGTAGAAGAAATTGAACCCAAATTGGGAATAAAAATCATCCAGAGAGAAGCAGAGCTCCGAGTCAGAGCCGTGAAGTGTCTGAAGAAAGCCACGTTCTGCCTTAGAAGAATCAGAGGAATTTAAGGTTTCGGTGTAATTGAGTTGAGGAAGAAGGTCGAATTGAATAGGGCACGGAGAGGACGAGCAATGAAGGAAATGAGAAAAGAGGGAACTCGGGTGCATAAGGTGTTGGGAATTGAAAGGGCAAGGCACGACGCCATTGGAATGAGCTTGATTAGGGTTTTGGAGTGGGAGAAGAGAAAATAGCGCGCGAAGAGTCTGTTCAGAGTGATGAATGAGACCATTGAGGGACGAGAGAGTGGCGGAGAAGTCCAGAGGTTGAGGAGTGAGATTTTGGGGCTGTGGATTTTGAAGCTCAGCGTTTAACGAGACGGAATTTGGGTTAGGGTTAGGAGGGAGGAAATGGAAGGACGGTTGAGAAAACGGAGTGGGAAGGTGACCCATGAGAGACTTAAAAGGGAGGAAAAAATTGTGTTTGGCATCCGAGAAAATGGGGAAAGTGAGAGCGGGAAAACCGTTTCCTTAGAGAGAGCGAGAGAGGAACGGCGCACCTGAGAACAACGTGAACCATCGACGGTGACGACTGTAACTTTGGCTTTGAGACGTTCATCGATGGCGAAGGTCTCTCCAAGGGAAAACGACATCAACACTGGAAACACAATAAGAAATTAAGAATAAAGGGTGTGTTTGGTTGTGGGGAATGAAAATAAATGGAAAGAATCAAGGTTTATTTTTATATTTAGTTGGTTTTAAAAAAATGAATAGTCATTTAAAATGGAATGATTTTTTCATCAAATAAGTGAATCATCATTTTTTTTTAATATGAGAATGTCCATTACAAGCTCTTTTAATTTTTTTTTCATCATTACCCTTAAATATAATAATAATAATAATAATAATAATAT
>NW_010387618.1:0-5050 GCF_000414095.1 Morus notabilis
AAAATACACGTAAATCGAAAATAATTCTAATCTCATGATTCTAATCCATTAACCAAACGTCTTCTAATTCTTTGTAAAATTTGTTATATAAATCTCCTACTTATAGGAGATGGTTTGAACCTTCTTAAGTTGTCTATTTTTTGAGTTGATTCAATGTTGGATTGCGGAATGAGAAGTTTCCCTTTTGTCTCATGTTGACTTTTCTTGTTGCTTGTTTTCTTCATTGATTTGGGGTAGCTTACCCTCCAAGTTTTATCCGATTCTATTCCTTATTGCTCAAGTTAATTACTGATTAACTATAGATGGTTTGAAGTCAACTTTGTCTTTTTATTATTTGAGAGTGGTATGTTTTAAACTTTCCCAAAAAATAGTATAATTGAATAGCAAGACCACAAAAGTGAGATGATATTTTTTTATGTATCCGTTCCTGATTCTGAATCATGATTCATAATTTTCTACAATATTTTTCTCTTATAAAAAACTTAAATTTTAAAAATTAAAATTATAAATCATAATTTTAAATCCATTACCTCAATTTATCCAAGTCACGCCCCAAGGACGGGAGGTTTTGGCAGAAAAATAATTGGGCCAGTTACCCAAAGTACGATAATGGCCCATAATGGTAAGTACAGCAAGTTGGGCTGGCCCCTTAAGCTTTGAATATCATAATTACCCATCTACCCTTCATAAGGTCCCGTATTTTCTACGCGCGCCTTTCCTGTATATATCACAAACACTCTCCCCTCCTTCTCTCTCTCTCTCTCTTCCTGGGAAACCCAGTACCAGCCACAATGGGTTCTGCGAAGCCATTTTTACTCTCTGCTTGCATTTTCTCTCTTTTCGCTTTCTTGCCTTCGTCTTCTTCGCTTGAATCAGCCGGTGAACGTTCTCTAGGTACGTTTCTTGCACTACGTACTCGTGAAATCTTTCTTGCGCTTATTTTCAAAATTTGAATTTTAGGGTTATATATCTCTACTTTTCGGCGTCAACCGTGAATCGATAATGCCATTTTCGTCTTATATGGTTCTGTTTGGGAACGGAGAAAATGAGGAGTGGACATAGAAAAGTTCGTTTTTTGCATTATTTGCTTCGAAAGTTGCGAGGAATTTTGAATTCAAAATCTTTGTCGGTTAGATTGGGAGAGTTGGTTACGACAATACTATTTTGCAATAATTTTCGATAATCTGGTTAAAAATCTGGAATTGTTTCTATTTCGGAATCAATTTAATTATCTTCGAGATGAAAATGGGTTTTACACTAATAATACAGTGTTATTCTTTTATTATTCCTATACATACAAGTAGTTAAAGACAACCAACAATAGGTGGTGGTCAGAGTTTCATAGAGAATGCTTGTAAACATCAAAGCAACATAAATTAATGATAGCACATGTATTAATGCATCTGTTATTTGTCAATTCAACCATTACAGTAGTAATGAGAGATCATAAGAACATTGCCTTTTTTATTATTATGATTTCGTGAAGTTACTCGCAAAAATTGGTGTGTTGAGTTCAAGTAGAGGCTGCAGAGTTGGTTACCAAGTTCGACATAACTATTTTTTTTAACCCTTATAACCTAGATGATAACTGTGGACCTTTGGCGAGTTTTCAACGAGGTCACGAGAGAGCACTCGAAGCCTTGTAATATTAGAGCATGATAGGCTGTTAACGTCTTAGAATAATGGATGGATGCAGAAACCTTTTCTGAATGCTTGTGAATTTGTTTTAATCCCGGTTGGTAACCTTCTTCTTTTACATATCTGACCTTGCAGTTGTTGCTCCATCTGCCGTGATGCAATTATCTCATGGGTTGCCAGTGAAAAATTCTCCTGGAAAGCATGGAAAGTCCATGTTTTGTGAAAGAATTCATATCTATGGATTGTCGAGGATTAAAAATTTGGGCAAATTTGCGCACTCTGCGACGGTGAAGATAGCCGGACGAAACTCAAGTGTTCACGTACCCAATGCCGAAGTCTGTTTCCATAGGTAAGTAATTTGGTGTCTTTTAAGTGCATCTTTGATGAGTGTGTCATCTGCCCTTGCATGGGAGTTCTTTGTGTATAGAAATCTTTTCCTGATTGTTAACTTCTGAATTGGCATCGCCTATTGCTATTTATGCTTTATTGTTGATTTTCTAAACTACATATGCTGGCTGAAGTGATTTTTTTCCCTCTCTTTTATTTTTTATTTTTTTCGCTTTATGCCTTTACTAATAATGAGGCTGAAATACCAGTATTGAAAAGCTAAAATGTAAAGGTCTGAAAATATATTCCTTATTTTATTTTATTGAGAATACGTATATTCTTTTATGTGGATAAACATATTGGATTTTGAATGTATCAACCTCTAAACATGGTTCATAATTTGGGCAGTTTTATGCGATAGAGTGATTCTCTTTCTGATTTCCTAATTAAGAAAACTTCCCCGTCCTTTAGTACGTACCAAACTTAGGTCAAAACCTAAATCTCGTGTCATGATGAAGCTCATAGTTTAATGATTCTAAGAGTTTTCGTGATCCTTTTGCAGGAATCTATCTTTGGCAATTGGAATGTGTCCTGAAGTTCAGTGGGAGAAAGTTACCAAGGGTTCCTGGGTTCGACATATGTCGCCTTTTGACCGCAAAATTTTAGATATACAGACTGCTACTTCATCCTTAGAGAGCTTTGAGGTGTCCATTGAAGAAGGTAATCTTTTCATCTTAACGTTTAAATCCTATTCCCCCCTTAGTTTGACCTTTGTATCAACATTTGGTTCATTTACTTGATTATTTTGTTTTGCAGAATTTTTTCTTCATCGCGTAGTACTTCTGGTACTGGGCATAGTCATGCTAAGCTTGGCTTCCTTTCTGAGCAAATCACTAGTATTTTACTATGGAAGTGCAATGGCAATTGGTGTCATCCTCGTTATATTGGTGGTTCTTTTCCAGGTAATATAGTTTTCCCCTCTAGCATTGATGAGTAGATATTATATTCAATTGCTTAGCTATTTATGCAGTATTTTTCATTCATAGAAAAACATGCACTTTAGTTTATAGTTAACTTAAAAGTAGGTGTGATGCTTTATGATCTTAGTCTCTTTTTTATTTTTGTTGTTATTACGGTTGCTAGTTGCATGGGGAATCTGATGGGCGAATGATTCTTGACTCTGAGATACTTCACCAAAATCTTGCTCACTATTACCTTTGGGATCTGCATAAGTTTAGATGCAGAGCTTGTTCTTGTTATACTATTTGACATCATGTTTTCTGGTCGTTGACAGGGGATGAAGCTTATTCCATTTGGTGGAAGGAGACTCGCAATCTTTATTCCCTCGTCTATTGTGGGTATCAGTTTTTAGATCCCTTTTTATTCCCTAAATCTACATGAAAATGATAGGTGTTAATCTTACTCTTGTAATGTTTCAGGCTGGTCTTGGATATATACTCAAGCAAGTTGCACCTGACTTCTTGCGTGCAATACTTACAATGCTTGGAATTGATCAAGAAATGTATGATCCTGTATGTAAGTTATCTTGATTCTGCATCTTTGCTAGTATGTAGGAGCCTACTGTATTTTAGTCCTTACTAACCTTTTTCTACATGATTGTTAATGATTGTAGGTGGTAAAATTTCTGCTGGCATTTGTTATTCTAGCTGGAGCATGGTTGGGCTTCTGGGTGGTTCGTAAAGTTGTCCTCACAGAAGATGGATCAATTGATATAAGCACATCTCTATTCGTTGCATGGTCCATCCGTACCTTGGGTGCGCTTATGATTCTTCAGGTTTCCTTTGTACCACAAACATCAGTTTTATTTCTGTTTGTCGACAATAACATGGTGCTGTTCAAATTATCGTACCATTAAAAGTGATTGCACATTTGACACAAGTTTTGTTGTCTCCAGAGTTCTGCAGACCCTGTACTTGCCACAGAAGCTCTGATATTGGGAATAATAGTTTCTTCGTTATTGAGAAGAATTTTTAGGTTGCGATTCCTCCGTCGCGTTTACAAGTAAGACTGCTGTTCCAGTTTGGAGCCTATCCACATAGGCTCCCTTTAAATTATCCTACATATTTGCTCCTTTTCTTTTCCCCATAATGCCTGATTGGAGTACATTATCCTACATATTTGCTCCTTTTCTTTTCCCCATAATGCCTGATGAGAGTACGGAATGTTTTCTGCAGAAAATTAATGAAATCAGCTAAAAAGGACAGGAGAATATCACACCTTCCTGATTCTTCAGCTTCTGAAGATTCTCTCGATGAAGAAACTAACACGATTCGAAGCAATGTAGACTCCAGTTTCCTGAGGCGTCCATTAAGAAATTTCACAGTTGCATCGTCGCGTCCTGACCAAGGTTTGCTTCTCTATGTTTTGTAATTTTACTAATAATTATAATACTTGTTGCCTAGTACCTAACAGATATATTAGTACATAATTTCTGTGCTCTCTCTCCAGGTTTTGGCAGGAGAATCCTCCCTCAGCAGCAATTGGATACAGGCTTACACCTTTCTAGCTTCCATGCTACACCTGAAAGGAGAAAATTCTCCAAGCAGGATTGGGAGAAGTTTACCAGAGATTCCACCGAGAAAGCCTTGGATGAACTTGTTTCCTCACCTGGTTTTGGTAAATGGCTTTACCGAAATGCAGACAGAATTAGTGTATCCCCCAACAGTGGTAGAGCCGAACGGCAACGTAAGTGGCTCCTGTGGTCTTAAAGAGCCCCGTTTTGAAAGTCAGAAATTGGCGAGTGCGAGATGGATTAGGAGGAAGCCTAAAATGGGGTTTGAATTTTGAAGTCTTATCGGTATGGAGAGAAGTAGGAACAGTTGCAGTGTTGTAATTACTTGATGATATACGTGTAAGGATGAATTTGATTCTTTGCGTTCCATATTGAAGTCATAGGAAGCTGCTTTTTAGTTAGGTCTAACTTATGTTTAGGTTTAGGCAGGTTGATCTTTTTGGCTCTTGATCAAGTATGTTTCTCCTTAGACATCAAACAGTAGCTAGTGTAATTCTAAGATGCTTCTTTTATTTTATTTTAATTTTTTTAATTTCTTTATTGTAACCTTGA
>NW_010387619.1:0-992 GCF_000414095.1 Morus notabilis
TGGGGTTTTTTTTTTTTTTTTTTTTTTTGGCCACTCAAAAATGACTCAGGTGACCACCACCAAAAAACGACGTCACTCTCACACTTAACGCTCAGTGTTTGGATGCCGCAGGCTGGGCGGTGGATAGCGTCGTTTAGTTGAAAAGGCAATTAATTACTTGTACTAGTCAATATCAAAGGTCCACCAAAGCAATCATGTCACCAAAATTGGGCGAAATCCCATGTAAAATGCAGACCAAGAAAAAATAAAATAAAATAAACAAGTACGACCTTTTATTTTTATTTTTGGTAAGACAAGTATGAGTATGACCCTTTTATTGCTTTGCATCGTACAACTCCGACTTCTAAAACCATCATACAAACCTACTTAAAACGGTAAAGAGAATAAATATAATTGTTCAAAGGCTTCTAAAGAATTCATGTGCCTGGTAGTATTGTTTCAAGACAACATTGAAAAGGGGATGAACGGGTTCCAACAGATTGGAATAGGGACCCAATACTGCACTGCGCACAGGGGCTGTCTCTTCATCCTCTGTCTGGTAACGCTGACACACGGACAGACCACTTAGACAATAACAAGTGTGATAATAGTCTCTTGATTTCCCAGGTTTGTCTCTGAGTCCCCCATCTTGTACCTGCAGTGACTGAAATAAACACTGCGTAAAGAGGATGAAAATATTACGAGTAATAAATCATTGTTCGACTTTGACTTCTAAAAGGGTAATCTTCAACTGGCAGATTCTATGTTGAAGTCCAATAACTCTTGAAAATGCAAACCTGTGAGCATAGAAGTATGTATTGCTGCAACGCGAGGCTGTCGAAAAGAGGCTCCATTTCTGAGTGCCTGCTGATAAAATTATAGCCAATATCATTGTAATTCACGGGACGGGAAGCATTTGGTCCTGCAGTCGAAAATGAGAAATGTAAAGATTAATATCATAACCAAAAAAAAAAAAAAAAAAAAAAAAAAAAAAAAAAAAAAAGGATTTTAAA
>NW_010387620.1:0-904 GCF_000414095.1 Morus notabilis
AAAAAAAAAAAAAAAAAAAAAAAAAAAAAAAAAAAAAAAAAGACTGTTTGAACCGTCTTTATCGTTATAACATTGAGATAGAATGTAATATTTTTCTTAACTACTCCAATGTAAATCTAGGGTTAATCTTATAAATGATCTATGAATTTTACTTCTAATCTTAACTTTTTTTAAAACGTCCCAAAATTAATCTTGAATTATCAGTTTGTTTCAATTTTTGTCCTCCAGTTGATGTTAAAAAAAGGACGGTGCAAAATGTTCTGCTACCAAAGTCAACATTTTATGCGTATTTTGTATTCCATTAGCAGAATTTAACTTACACGAACATCATGTATATTATATGTCATCCTTTTAACACTTGACTGATACAGAGGATTAAAAATGAAACAAACTGATAGATTAGGGATATGCTTGGAGCATTTTCAAAATTAGTTACCAAAGTGGGATTGAAAATAAAATTTAAAGACCATTTATAAAATAGGTTAACTTCAATTTTAACCGCGAAGAATAAGGGTCATATCATTTTGTCCCCTACAATTCAAAATGGTAGAAAAAAATAGACCTTAAACTTTGTGTTGCAACTTTAGTACTTTAATTAATGAAACGTCATTTTTTAATAATTTTAATTACATGCTAGTTGCATGACTAGCTAGTAAAAGAAAATATAAGAGAGCAATGGTGATCCGGAGGTTGTAACCAAAAGAAAATGCAACACTTTTAGGGTTGGAACTTGAAAAAAAATTGTGATTTGTTGGACATTTTTAAAATTTTGAAGTCTTAATTTTTAAACTAGTATAATTATCCTTTCATCAAGCAATCAAATGATCTACATGTGCTCAACATTATTGAGAAAATGATGCTTTATTGAATATTGATGGAAATACTAAAATTACAACATATCAAA
>NW_010387621.1:0-867 GCF_000414095.1 Morus notabilis
TTTTTTTTTTAAGAAAAATGACTAATTGATTTTAATTAGCAAAAAAGATGATTAATTAATATTAGTACTAAATTATTAAATCATATTAAAATTACAATTTAATAAAAATTAATAAAGATCTAACGATTAAAAATTATCTTATTTATTAGAGTGTTTTTGACTATGCCACGACATTCTACATGAAACAACCTAAAGATAAAAAAAATCATCCATAATAGTTTTCAATAAGATCTTTTTTTTATTATCATTATTCTTGCTTGCTTCACACCATCGTCTTTAAATGTTTCATCATTGTTTTCATAATTATTATCTTCTCAGATTTTAGAGCTCAAAACTCATATCGGGAAAACGAGGATCTTTTTGCCAGTTTTGCAGGTCACCAGCAAACAGTTCTTAATCTTAACAATCAAAATAGTGCTTGCTAATTAAATGTAATGATCAGAGCAGCTGTAATCCAAAAGAACCAACATTGTGGCAGCTGCTAATTATATCAGGAAATTCCGTGGCAGGAACTGTTCTTTTTTCTTATCGGTAGAAATTATTATTTTTACTGTTGGATTAATTTTTAAATAGTTTAATACGTGAGTGTCCAACTTTACAAAAACCATTTCCAATTATATGTCAAGAACATTAAAAAATTAATCAAATAGCTAAATTAATAGGGAGTAAAGAGTATGTGTCACCTTATATCTACATTGACCATCTCTTCAGCAAAAAAAGAGTAACATAAACAAATAATATATATATATATATATATATATCGCATTGCCCATCTCACTATGGTGTTTTCGTTCTGCATCGATAGAGCAAAAAAAAGGTGAAAAGCAAAAAAAAAAAAAAAAAAAAAAAAAAAAAAAAAAAAAAAAA
>NW_010387622.1:0-1303 GCF_000414095.1 Morus notabilis
AAAAAAAAAAAAAAAAAAAAAAAAAAAAAAAAAAGAAAAAGAAAAAGAAGAAGAAGCATATAAGACTACCCAATCGATTATTTTTCTTTTCATTTTTTGTTATTGTGGGAACCTATTTTTTGTTATATTAAATTTAGGAACTTCAATTCCACTCGCAATGAATTTCCATTATTTTTTCAGCCAATGCTTTTCATTCGTCACTGCCTTTGTGTTTCCTATTGAAGGAATGATCCTTCCTATAAAAAAGAGGGTCGGTTTCAATGCAACTTTAGGAGAATTATTATGATAACTCAAGCTTGTTTTTTCCACATATTTTATTTCTCCCCGGAAGCTTGTTTTTCACATTGATTGATGGTGATCCCACATCTCAGAATCTGAATTATTAGTGGACGTTTGGTTCATGAATTCAGAACCATAATTCATAATTATTATCGATTTACGTGTGTTTTTTGTGAGAAAAATACTATAACAAGTCACAAACCATAATTTAAACTATGACACGAATCCTCATACCAAACACAAAAAGCCAAAAAAAATATTAGCTCAAGTTTCTCATATACAGTTGAAACCTTTGATATGGGGTACGGTTGACATTTTCACCCATAGTACGGGCATACGGTTACTAATCATGAGAAGAGTGGGTACGGATCCTAATATTAGTCTCTGAGTCTGGGAAGCTCCCCGACCCGATACATGAATAATAAATACATATACGTGTGTGTATATATCTAATATTATTGTAGAGAAAACTTGTGTTTGGATTTAGTTCTAAGATTTTGGTTCCTTTTTATAGGAAATTAGTAGTCATCCTATTAAATTTAACATTTTATTCAATAAAATTTGCCTTGAATTGTTATAATGTTTATTTCTTTACTTTTAATGGATTAGTGGGTCGGGTTATTTTTATTTCAGACTTTAGTGAAGCATGAGCAGTTGTTGCTAAGCAGGTGAGATCAATAACCCCGGTAACGATTGCGGATTTCATCATCAAACTTCTTCTTTAGCTCCGGATTATGCTTACAGTCATGGTATTGATCTTTTTTTCTGAAAATTGCTGAATGATCCAATAAGAATAAGACTGTAATTTTTCCATCTCCTTTTTCCAATCTTTCAGACAAGATTTTTCAATCAGCAAAAAGGGGTTACGGATTAGCATGCCTAAGTTGGAACCGTTTAGATTAGATCTTTGAAGAATCAAGCGTAAATTTTGGCTATTTCTGATGATAGATTTTGTTCCTTATTCAGAAACACCTGAAAGGAAAAAATTGTCATTCATAGTCGCGTTATTGGGGACAACAAACGC
>NW_010387623.1:0-1441 GCF_000414095.1 Morus notabilis
AAAAAAAAAAAAAAAAAAAAAAAAAAAAAAAAAAACCACCCCCCCTCTCTTTTTTAATGTTGACAATAATGGATGCATATGTACTCTAATTACACCGTTACACATATTCTAAATGCGCATGACTAATATCTCACGTAACAATACGTCTTAAAATTACATCAATGATTGTAGGTGGTCGCTGATTGCCGGACGGTTACCGGGAAGAACGGATAACGAGATAAAGAACTACTGGAATTCTCATCTCAGGAGAAAGCTCATAAATATGGGAATTGATCCAAACAATCATCGATTGAATCAGTCTTTTTCTCGTCCAAATCATGATCTCCAGAACTCCCAAACTGTTGGTAGTGCAATTGTTTCATCACCCACCATCAAAATTAGTCCATCGAAACCCCACGGTGGCAACGGTGATCACGAGGTTTCAGATGGCGGAAGTTGCTTGGAAGACGACGAAAACTCCTCCTCGCTGCTGCCGGATTTAAACCTTGATCTTACAATGAGCAGTCCTAATTATTCGCCTGAGATTGGTAACAAAACAATCAAACTTGGAGAGCAAAAGTCATATATTATAAATATTAATGATCATCATGAGATAAAGCCCAAATCGGGAAAAGACTTAGAAGTACTCGGGTCAGCTCCCACGCTTCAAATCTCTTCACATGATGGTCAGAATTAGTTCATTTTGATGAATTAAGACATAGATCAGATGATTATGCTAAATTAATTAATTATTAATATAGTTATTAATCAGCAAAAAAGTTATTACTATAGTTATTAGTTAATTTTGGAGCAACAATTGTTAGGGCTCCATTTGTGGAAAGTCACGAGGAGATTTTCATGATTAAAAGTGAAATTACGATATTAGACACTAGTCTTTTCAAGGGGGGTGATTACTCTTTTAAAATTGAAGAATATTGATCGTACTTATATATAGGATTGAAGGTGAGGGTTCGACGTACTATTCACAATGCGTACGTGAAAAAATATATGGATATGGTCATGAAAAGAAATGGAGATGCATATGTACTCCTTGTGAATCTTATATGTAAGGAAACCCTTAATCATATATCTTTGCTTGTATAAATAAGCGCACACGCTTCATGATAATGTACATTTAGCAGAATATTATATCATATCAATTTTATCGCTTTTCTTACTCTAATTCTGGGTATTTACCGTTGATAGATGTATGTTTCGTATTTTATTTATTAGTATACTAGCCTATTAAGGCCATTACGTGTTTCTTTAGATATCGATCTTGTGGCACAAAATGAATGACGAGCAAGTGACTAAAGGTGAATCCACAAAAATATCCTTTTACTTGAAAATAGAATATGTTTGACGAGTAGCTAATTTGAACAAATAAATTAACCTTATATTTGGACAAGGCTGAATTAAATTTAGAGTAAAAGTCGTGAAAGTCCCTGAACCTTTTTTTTTT
>NW_010387624.1:0-2855 GCF_000414095.1 Morus notabilis
AAAAAAAAAATAGTGATTTTGAAGAGTTGGAAAACAATTTATGTATAGCTTGACATGACAATTTATATGATCCCTGCTGATTACATTCAAGGTCTAACAAGATAACAGCTTCAGTTTTGCTTCTCTTTCTTCAGATAAATGCTATTTTCCAATCAGTTCAATGATTCAATTTCTTTAGATAAATGGCTATTTTCCAATCAATCACATTCTCAGAGAATAATACTCTCGACTATACAGGAAGATTTTAACAGAGCAAACCAACAGTCATTCAAATTTTGTGAATGCCAACAAATAAAATGCAGTAACCTTGGGCAATAAAATGCAGGAAAGCCAAAGCTGAACTAGAAAATGAATACAGAATATGCCATAGAAAGGGAAGCTGCACATAGTATTTTATCCAGCAGTTAACCACTAAAGGAAAATAGTAATTGCCCGAAATCCCGATTCTTTTCGATATTCGAAAGTTCAGTTCTATAGTTGAAAACAAATAGAAGGTTAAATACAACAAAAAGAACCACCTGACATGAAATGAAGCAACCGCGTACACAGGACAAAACCTCATCTTCTTCTAAGTATAGCTGATGAGCAAAACTATTACAAGATGGCAAATACGAACTTGAAAAAGAAAAATAACAAGGATGCAATTGGGAAAGTGGCTAAAGAATTCACCAAGGAGCAAGCATCGGAAGCACTTCCCAGGGGTCCACCGACGGGCGCCAATCCTGGAAGGGATCCGGTCGTCGAAGGCACCAACGAGGATCTTGGTGCCAATGTTCTGAGACCATCCGACTGAGGTGCAGGTGATGGTGCAAACATCGAGTCCCTAATTACCGAAGTAGGTGGTGCTATAAGCGGAGGAAACTGTTGTGCCCCTGCATCATGTTTTGGAATGCAATGCAGAAACAAATTGAGTTGATAATAAATAAAATTAAATAAATAAATATTTAAAAAAAAAAGAGTTGAATGAAGTAAATAAGCTACATCTCTTAGCACCTAAACTCAAGACTTTACATGTGAAGTGATAATTTGTTGATTTGCCAACAGGATTCTGTTGTCAACAAATACTCTGCTAAGAGTTTAAACAAAGGCAGTCATTTGGCACCTAACTAGAATGCAAAAGTTCGATAATTAATCTTCTCAATTCACAAGCACAACACCATTGGCTAAAAAAGGGTGAAAAAGTAGAGAACATCAACCAAATGCTTAATTATAGGGAGAGAGCAACACACTACAAAGTGAAATAATTAAGTTGGCAATTTCACAATGGGATTCAATCATCAACGGTAAACATAACCCAGTAAGAGTCCGAACAAAAGTAGTCTTTCAAGACCTAATTATATATGAACCAATCCAATACTCCATTGCTGATCACCTTAGCACCAACAACATCATTAGCAAATGGACACGTGTGTGTATGCAAATAGGAAGAGAAGGGCAAAGAAACTTGTCTAGAAAAAGTATACAGAACCACATGGATGCATTCATACTTGAAAACTTGAAATAAAACGTTTTTCTTGTGCACCTTCAGTTCACAAATATACAGCATTGAGGGACTATTTACCTGGGCAGCGAGGTTGAAGAGATGTAGACAGCCTGCAGAATAGAAATTAATGAGTTAGTATAAATACTTCAAAACACATACGAAAAGAAGAATTGAACAAGATAACATACGTTGTGACAATGGAGCCGTTCACGAAACCACCATAATTACAAGAAGTGACGTTGCAACCAGCACTACTCTGCTGTGCCGTGTAATTACCAACCATCAGGTTGCTATTTTTACATTGCATGCTCGAACAGGAAACCGCTAATGAAGCAGGCATGCAGTACAACCTGTACAAAGTTGCCCAATTAACTTTCACTTATTGTTAATATTGTTATTATTATTGTTATGATAAGAAACTAAAAAAACTTTCACTTATGTTCATAATCATTAACCAACATTAACCACAAGATCATATTCTAAAAATGGGACTAAAGTTCTTCCGTTACTTGAGATTTCCCGGCCCACAGCTGCATTGAACGCAGTGACTTGCGGTAATGGCATAGCTTCCATTAGGCACGATTAAGCTGAAATCAGAGGCATATCGCGGGAAGTTTGATGCACAGGCTGCAAGTGCAACACAACAAATTACCAGTATGGCCATTACTAATCTAGGTTGTCAGCATATACGCAAATACAAAAGGAAACAAAAACAATTAGAATATGTGAAACATCAACTAAGGAATAAACCCCGTATTTTTCTTTCAAATCTATCTCAACTAAAAACCACATGATCTCTCATGAAAAACAATGTTATATACAGTATCAGCTGCTGCAGTTATAACACGAATTTCTTGCACAAAGACCACCATCAAACGCGACAATAGAATTTGAAAAGTTCGCCTACGAACCAGAAGTATCAAAATAACTTCACCACAAGAATCACACATAATTTTCCGCAAAGAAGAAAGGTGGGAGAAAAAAAAACAAAAGACACACAAAGAAATAGCACAGAAGACGAAAACAACCACAAAATTTGGAATAGCTGAAAAAGAAAGAGCCCCATTGCTTTTCCACTTCAAAGTTTGAAATAACTAAGAGAAGAACCTCACTTTTCTCTTTTCACAGGAAAAACAAACAAATATAAATTAACGAATTACTAAATTGCATAACTGATTATGCACATTTCATGCACCAAGACCATCAAACAACAAGAAAACTTGGAAAAGCTTGCTTAAAACATGGAATAACAAATAACTTCACCACAAGAGTCAAAGATACACAACCTTATTCCAGATACGTAAATAGCAAAATTTGAAATGACTAAGAACAGAAAAAAAAAAAAAAAAAAAAAAAAAAAAAAAAAACCCCC
>NW_010387625.1:0-1248 GCF_000414095.1 Morus notabilis
ATATTAAAAATATTTCATAATATTTTAAAAATAATACTTTTCTCTTATGTTTCGTGAATTTTATTCTAAATAAAATTCAAACGTTGATTTTTAGATGTGCACCATTATGGACACCTTAAAATCCAACAATTATAAAAAATATATTTTTTTTTTATTAGATGGAAAGTGAAAATTATATGTTTATTCAAGGTCGTCAATCATTTACCTGCACACGTCATGTACCCTTGATAAGATGGAGAGAAATTAATTCCTCATACTGTATCAAAAATCCAATAACATATACATTTTTATGTTGCAAATTTTAAATGTTGGAGTTATATAAAAACTTATAAATTTTGAATGTTGAACTTATAAAATTTATGATAAACTTGTGGATCAATGCGGTGGCACCATCGAATATATGTATATTCATTTATATATAGCTACACTTTTTTTTTTCCTTTTAAAAGGAGAGCAACACGTTCTTTACCGATCTTTCGAGATGTCAAAGAAAATCCATATTAAATATAACGTAATATAAATATATGCGTAGATAATTCAAACAAACAAAAAAGAAAAGAAAAGATGATGACCGCAAATATTTCTTGTGCAAGTTAATAAGCACAATTTTATGCTTCTGATAATCATGAATTACAGATCAACACACAATTATAACTTGCATGTGTGGCATAATTTGTTTCCGTTACTGGGTTAGAGTTTAAGCATTTGCTTATGGGTGGAGGACCATCATGATTGCCAGCTTATTTGATAAAATTAATTTATTTAATAAAAGATTGTCATATTATAAGAAGATGATTTATAAACCTAGTTATAAAGTCTGTTGTTTGTTTTGTATATATTGGTGCAAGCTGTGGCAAATTAATATAGTTTCGTATATATTGTAATGGCTAAAACAAAGTCTGTTGTATGTTTTGTATATATTGTATTCATTCACATGCATCCGGTATTTGTAAGTTGAATGCCAAAGTCGGTGGAGACTCGATCGGATAAGGCCGACTTGGTGAAATAAATATTGTTAATACATAGGTTCCCCATGCCACCAAATATCACCAGTTCTGTCCCTCTATTTTGTTGCAACATGCAATACTTCTATTTTCCTTTATTATTTTCACTTATTATTATTATTATTATTTTTAATTTTGCATGTGGAAAAATTGCTTGACTAGAAACTATAACTAACTGATCATCAGCCGCGCCCCCCCCACCCCCAAAAAAAAAAAAAAAAAAAAAAAAAAAAAAAAAAAAAAA
>NW_010387626.1:0-1066 GCF_000414095.1 Morus notabilis
AAAAAAAAAAAAAAAAAAAAAAAAAAAAAAAAAAAAAAAAACCCAAACCCAATGTACCACTTCACATACCAACGAATAATCGTGCCAAATAATGCAAACGATCCGATATGAGACACCGGAACTAAAATCCAATTTCGGATAAGGATGAAGGGACGCATTAGTTAATTACATATATGTCTATTATGCATGAGTTGAAAAATAAATGTCCACAAATTGTAATATTTACACATAAGTATGTAACATAACCCGCAATGACATTCTTATTCTTTGTTAACCACTCCATAACCACCAACACAAAAAAAGAATATGTGAGTAATATTATTAAATAAAAGATAAATTTTGAACGTGAAAGTATAAAAGTGATCATTTTGTATAAATACTTCCGCATTTTCAATTTGTTCCACAAGCCATAATTGTCCACGAACATAGCTTATCGAAAAAATATAAAATTTATCCTTAAGAGTTTATGAGTATGGACCTTTATCCCTTACTCTTGATAAATACTCTTTTGTTAATGTAATTATTTGACTAAAAAAGTTATAAATCAAAAATAAAAAGTAAAAATCCTGACTCGTGTACTTTTAAAGAGTATTTATCAAAATTACCTAGACGGAAATTAGACTTAGGTCGTTGGGTACAAAGAAAGTAACACGTACATCCAAATTCAATAAAACCTTCTAAAAAATGAAGTGAAAGTAAGCTTCCTTCTTGTGTCACCAAAAGTAACTATAAAAACATGATAAGAATTAGCTAACGTTATCGTCTTCACCGAAAAAAGTGAAAAGAAAGTAAGATAAAACAGACCAAAACATACCATCAGAGCTTAGAGTTTGACAATATATATATATTGGGCAGTTGAATGACTATGCGTTAACATCATGGAGAAAGAAAAAAAAAGATGGAGAAGCAAGGGACATTGGGTGACCTTGTGTGATATTAAAATTCCATAAAAAAAAAAGATGCCGGTTTCTGGTAGAATAATTTGTTGAGGAAGCTATTGCTGATGCTGTACACTTTATACGAAATTACTAATTTCAAAATTTAACGTTATTTTGAAAAATGACAC
>NW_010387627.1:0-1173 GCF_000414095.1 Morus notabilis
AAAAAAAAAGGAAAAAAAAAAAAAAAAAAAAAAAAAAAAAAAAAAAAACTCGAAGCTTAGCAACATAAACATATTTGGGAAAAGGTTTCTAAGAAGATTGTCCTGTTTCCTACCATATGAGCATGTGATGATTAGTACTTGGAAGGCGAAGTAGGGAAAATGCCATACAGCTTGCACTATATATCACCTTATAAAACGCACTTTTCCACTTTAGAGACTTTTTCTAACACTTGTTGAAACTATGCATGTTCACGAGTGCTTGCTTGTAAAGGAATTGTCGGGAAAAGCGTTACTAACAAATAATTCAATAAATAATATATGTACATGAGAGTGATAAAAAAGAACGTGCATGAAAAGGGGCTGGGCTTTGGTTGAAGCTTAACCCTGACTTTATAATAAATTAAACGCATTGGTTTTGTAGGTTTAACCGCAGCTTAAACTTTTTTATTATAATATTATCTCTCAAAAAAATTAAATTTTTATTTAAATTTACGAAACAAACGAGCTATTATGTATATTGGATGTAAAAAACTACACAAGGTTAGGATTTGTGTTGGGTAAGGATTAGTGTTATTTTACTGTTGATCTTACTTTGACCGCCTAACAAAATGACTAATTTACCCTCTCTCTGTTGCTTTAAGATTTTTGTATGTCAAAATGACCAATTCGCCCCCTCCCACTCCTCCATCATTCTCTCTCTCTGTCCAAATTGTCTCTTTCTTCTCTGCCTCTCTCTATGCACCGCCAACAACAACATTATCATGGCGTTCCATCCTCGAGTGTCAGCATCAACTTTGAGTCGATGAAGGATATCTCGTTGATCGGAAACAATGACGATGGTCGAAGAAAAGAGATCTGGGTAGATAAAGAAAATCTTGTTGATTCAACATGCGGAGCCTTGGGTTTTATTAGTTGGGATCCTCTTACATGATTGACATTGACGGTGGCGTTAAAGGGAAATGCTCGATGGATGTTAGCACGCGAGATGGTGCAACGTCGGAATCGAGGTAGCATGTGGTGTCAACAGTGGGTAGCAGCGATGGTGATGCGTGGACGAGATGATGATGGCTTGTAGTAGTGATCGTTGGATGATGATAGTTAGGGTTTTCTTGAGTTTTCTATAATTGTAATCCAATGATATGTTGCAGTCTGATATATATATATATATATATA
>NW_010387628.1:0-1306 GCF_000414095.1 Morus notabilis
AAAAAAAAAAAAAAAAAAAAAAAAAAAAAAAAAAAAAAAAAAATTCATTGTTTTTCTTCCTTCTATATTTTAGCTTTTCCAAAATCATCTTAACATGTTTATCTCAAAATGATAGAATAAAATATAATAAAAAATCAATCATGTCTTGGTTAACACATTTACTGAGGTGAAGGGAAAAGGAAACTGGGTAAAAGAAGGGATTTGTTTCCCTGCTTTTCCTTCTCCCAAATACTACAACAAATGGCATAAAAAAAAATTCATCAAAAATATGATGATATTGAATAACAAAGCATTTAGAACCATAAATGGATCACCATATAGATCATACTAATTTAGAAGCTGATTTCAGTATCTGTGTTTCAACCAATATGAGAAATGTATATGGGCAACTATTGCTACTATCGGTACTTACCCTCAGAAAAAGTGCCTTTCTTTTCTTATCCCCAAAACACCAAATCCCAATTGAATAGAAACCAAAATTGGTGCAAGATTGGCGCGTGTTCATCACTCCCCTTATAATGGCACTTGGAACTACTGATATTATAGAGATTTATTTAATGAGTCTAAATCTTGACTTAAGAGGGAGGTCTCACATGCTCATTTCACTCACCTTCAAACCCTAATAATGCTGTTCTCCACTTAAGCAGAAAGTGTTATCATGTGAAAAATGAAACTAAGGGAGAAGAAAATAAAATAAAATAAATAAATAACTATAAGCTGAAAGAGCAAAAATATAAAAAGTGGGAATTAAGGTGAGGACTGTGAAGTCAAACACTAGGGGCTGTAAGATAACAGTTAAATGCAGAAAGAATGTGAGAGTGTGCCCTGCAAAGTGGGGTCCATATCCAACTTTTTTCAGTCACTCAAAAATTCTTATTCTCAAGTAATGTTCAATTTTTCATCATTTCCTAATGACCCCACTGTTCAACTTTCCATTACAGCACTGTGGATGGGGCCAACTTCGGTTTTTTAATGTGTTTTTGTCCTTGTTTTAGCTAGATTACGTACTTAAATTCCCAGAACCATATGTTAATTTTGTCCGGGCATGTTGGATGTGCTGCTGACTCCACTCCATAGTAGTACTACTCACTAGCTGCTATGAGTCTGTTCATGGATGTCGCACTTTCTGATGATATTTTCAAATAATTGAAGTGGTTATGCACGCGCACACATATATATATAGAAAATTTCATATTGATACACGCGTTTTAGTATAATTGTTTTTTAATAATTTTTTGCTGATATTAAAAGATGATTATGTTAAAACATAAGGTGCTACTATGAAATTTGCTCATATATATATATA
>NW_010387629.1:0-1042 GCF_000414095.1 Morus notabilis
TTTTCATAAACTTAATAAAAAAGATATGAAATAATTCAACGTATATAAAACTATGATAGAATAAAATCAATAAACATAGAATATATAATGATAGTTGAGCAAACAAATACATATATTAAAAGCACAAATGTATCTTACCTTCTAAATCTAGTATTGATATATATTATAGAGTATGGTAATCCCTAAGTTGAAATATTTATGAGAAGAAAAAAAATAAAAATAAAAAATAAAAGGAAAGTGTGGACACTTCAAGGCATTAACCCTAAATATACATGATTACATAAGATTATATAAAAGTGAAACCCATCCCTGTCTACAAATCTATATGACGTTATAACTTCAAAGTTCATAAATATATCATCTAGATACGCAAATTATTCTATTATCTTAAAAATTCATAGGTTTATCATAATTTACACAACTCCAATTTTCTAATATAAAATGCACAAATCATCGTATTCCCTGCATTAATATCAAAAAATTTTCTCACAACACCACAAAAGTTTTCTTTAGAGTATCGTGACGATATTTATGTCTGTTACTTTTATAACTTAAATGTTCAAAGTTTACAAATTATCGCATCTCATTTAAAATATACAAGCCTATCCTATCTCATTCAAATGTGGATGTATGTATCTTCTAGTGATCTTGGTTTAAGCTTTCGTACAATTTTGCCATGACTACAGGAAACTGATATTAATTTTAGGTGAAATTTAGGATTACATTAGTTTCTCAAAAAAGCAAAAGTAGCAATGGCCGTGTGAGCGCCACCACAGCAATGTGTTTTACCGTGTGAATGTTTAAACTTTAAAAGAGTTCGTCAGCACAATCTAATCAAACAATTATACATAAATACGACAACGCCAACAAAAGCAAAAAAAGTTGTTGATTTTATTCTGAAATCAGTCAAAGCATATGCAATACAGTTCAGTCCACATTCGACATTAGTAGGATATGAAGAAGCCAACTTGGTGCTTTTCCCTTTCAAAGAAAATAACTAAAAAAAAAAAAAAAAAAAAAAAAAAAAAAAAAAAAAAAAAAA
>NW_010387630.1:0-956 GCF_000414095.1 Morus notabilis
AAAAAAAAAAAAAAAAAAAAAAAAAAAAAAAAAAAAAAAAAACTCACACGGATTAATTTCAACACCATTTGTTCACAAACAAATAAGCAAAACACATTACCAAACTTAACATCAATGACTAACAAGGCCTTTTGTGGAAAATTTTGTAAATAAAATCAATTTCCACTTGATAGCATATTCAACATATAGAATTGACGGGAATATGGACAAACCTTCCTTTTATACAAAGAGATATAAATTATGGAGAATGATTTCTACATTTACAGGGGCTATATGTATATATATGAATATATATATTTATAGCGACTGTACTCTATCCACACTTTGAGATGAATGTGAAGCAGCAAGGAGGGCTGCTCCAATACCTGATCCATCTTCTGTTACCTTGAGAACGACATGTTGAGCAACTTCTTCCCCTAATATTTCAATCAAGGCCTCATGCAAGTACTCCCTAAACATCGTATAACTTGTATATAAACCCCCTTCGATCGCTACGACTGTTCTTCTCATTTTGTTATCACTTCTCCTTCCCCCTGTTAGGCCACCACTCCCATCTCGGCCTATCTTCTTTAGGATTCCTGCGATACCGGCAGCAGCCAGTCTGGCAGCCCTTCGTGTTACCACGTCGCATACCTTAACTACGAGCTTCCGGACCTTTAAAGGAACATCGGGAATCTGGAACACCCGAGTTCACAAAGCAATCAATAATCAGAAATTGGATATTTATGAAGCGAGACTTGTCGATTGTATATGAATAAAAAGAAAACAAATGGAAAGAGGTGCATGGTTCTTCTACCTCCAAGACGTCTCTTAAGATCCGTCCAACCTCCTGCAAATCAGGAGAATCATCTTCGTGCATTGCAGCCATTAATGGTGTCCTGAAATTACATGGTTAAAAAAGTAAACACCTGTCACAATTCTTAAGGTATTCAAAAGATAATAGTCAGAGAAATGCT
>NW_010387631.1:0-1545 GCF_000414095.1 Morus notabilis
AAAAAAAGTAAAAAAGTAAAAAAGCAAACAACATTGAGAAAGAGAATCGAAATTTGTTTCCGATAATGCTTATAAGGAGGGGCCAAGAATTCTCTTATGTTCAAGATCTCAAAAACCTTTTAGTGATATGTTGGTAAAATTACCACTCTCTAATATTCTTCCTCTTCCGAACCTAACTTCTTCTCTGATTCACAGAAACAAGACTCTTCACATAAAAGCCCCAACAATGCATCCGATCGTCCGGATGAATGTCGAGTTTCCTTAACTTTTTACTTCCAAGGTTATACGAGACTATCTCTCCGTCTTTAGTCACCATAAGAAGCTCATCTCTCTTCCAAAATGTCAACGGAGCCCACATGTCCTCAAAGGGTCCAATACTAAAAACATTGCACCACTCGCCGCTTTGCTCCTCCATCACCCAAATCTCAATCGACATTGGATCTTTACTCCATTTTCTCAAATTATTGCACCAAATAAACAAAGCAAGGGAGTCATTCCACACCGCGATTTCCACGTTCTTATAACGAGTATTTGGCAACGATGGCAAGATTCGAAACACCTCATTGCACATATCAAAAGAAAGGATCCTTCGCCCGAAATTGCTGTCCACCAACCAATAATAAAACCCTTTGCAATATACACCCTTATTCTCAGCTCCCCAACCATAATTAATGTCAAAGGCCTCGCCTTCCATAAACTTGATATCCTTCCACGAATTAGTAGTTAGGTCATATACCTCGGCACATATGGTATATCCCTTGTTAGTATTGTTATACCAGGAGAATATTATAACAATCTTGTAGACATCAGCTCTGATATCGTAGCCAAATCCCATTCGTTTTAGACCGTTGAACTTTTTGTTTCCAATAAGCGCCTGACAAAGATCATATGTCGTCTCCGGAACAACCTTGAACTCGCGCAATTCCAGGTTGCACAAGATTACAGTTTTGGAGCTATTCACCATGCAAGAGATTCCATTACAATGATAGCTAAGCCAAACAGAACCCATCTCCTTTCGACCTTCAAAACGCGGAATGTCGATAATTTCATTGATGAAAGCAATGCGGTCGCTATGATCAGCTCCAGCATGGAATATAGTGAGCAGTGATAATGGATTGTCGTGATTGAACCGACGGTAGGCGTGAAAGAGGCGGCTCCGACGAAAAACTAGGGTGTAGGGCATATGGTTGAGGTGTTTGTTAACAAAGTAAGGGTTTTCCATTAATGAACCGATGAAGGAGTTCCAGGACTTGCTTACGCACTTGCATTGGATCAATGACTTTGGAGGTAGCCATGACAAAATTTCCATCGTCACGTCTTCGGTCAAACCATATAACAACGCCATTACTACTCCCAAACAGAAAAAAGGAAAGAAAAAATAAAAGCCAGAGTGTTAAATACGAAATTTGTAACAATATATGCGAATAGTTTGTGAATTGTGAACTATAAAAATAGAAGTTAGCTTGGGAATCGGAGGACTTATTTTCAGAAGGAAGAATTGATTAAAAAAAAAAAAAAAAAAAAAAAAAAAAAAAAAAAAAAAAT
>NW_010387632.1:0-2012 GCF_000414095.1 Morus notabilis
AAAAAAAAAAAAAAAAAAAAAAAAAAAAAAAAAAAAACACTGAGTTGGAATCGAACAGCGCAATATCTAAATCGATTTATTGAAAATGGAAGAGCGATTATTACCCATTGGGGAGATTATCGACGAAGGTGAGCAACATTTTGAGCTTGGAGCCGCCCTCGGAGGCGAGGCCGGCGTGCATCTCGACGGCCATGGCGTCGACGACCTGCCTTAGCCTCCCGACCGGCGTCTCGCAGCTCTCCTCGAGCTCCCTCAGCACTCCGATAACTCTCCTCCACTTCCGCTTGCTCTTCACCCTCCGGCCGACCACCGCCGCCGCCACAGCGCACGCCGCCACCGCCACGCTCACCGCCACCCCCACCACCACCCTCCCCATCGAACGCCGCCTCTCCTCTCAATCACAACATCAAACGACGCCGTTTCCCCCTTTCTCTTCTGCTCCTCTCCAAACGGCGCCGCCTCACCATACGCGCCGCGCCGCGTCTCGTCTCCCTCCGCCGAAGGTCGGAACGGTTCGACCGTGCAAGACTACCGATTCGAGAAGTCTCCGGTGCCTCGCCGGCGGTTTCCCTCCGGTTGTGTCCCGGCGGCTTTTGCCGGTAAAGTGTTCGACAAAAAAGGCCTATTTGTTTGTTAGAGAGAGAGAGGTCCTTTGCACAGGCAAAGTGTTGGAAAAGCGAACTGGTGGATACTTATATATATCGAAAAGACAAAATTACCCTTATTATTTTTGTTATTACCGGATTTTTATAATTTTTATTTTTAACCATTATTTTTTCTTTTTTTGACTGGATCTCTTTTTATTTTTTGGATATTACCTTTTTGGTATATATTAGGCCTTAAAAATAAAGTTGTGCTTACTTTATGGTTGATTGGTTTTGTCCCATTGATTAAGACATTCCAATTAGGAGAAGGTGCGGCCAAATGCATTGGCTTTATGGAATTTGGTAAGAGATATGTATTGCTAAAAGTAGAAACTTTTGTTCTAGTTTATGTTAAACTCTTAACATTTTAATTGTGATTTGACTCATGCTCTATCTTTAACCTAATTTTGATTCTATATTCTTGGTGGGCATGGCGTGCCAATTGCTTCGGTAGAGTGTGATGACATATTAAAGGATTATGATGAAGCATTTGGATGGTTATTTTTCTCAAAAGTATAGGTTAGAGAAGTTGTAATTTATTGAAATTACTATGCAAAAGATTGGAGAAATGTAAAGGTATCTTCTTTGATTTTGGTCCAATCATGTAGATATTGTTTGAACAAAATAGTAACACAAGTCCATTAGTATTAGAATTAGACATCTTGATGAACTATGTCGAATTGATGGTCATTCCAAATCCATCCAATTGAAATTCTTTAAAACATGATCTTTGTTTTGTCTCTAAATGACAAGTTATATAGTGTGATATAAATTCTAAAAGCTTAATAAATATTGTTATATAATAGTATTTTGTGATGCTTTTGTTTCTATGAAGATTGTTTGTGCAAGTGAGGTAAATGATAACTTTCCAACAAAATGTCTTAAAATTGGGGTGCTCTTATTACTTGTTTGCTCTGTTCTTAGCATTAATCATTGAGAAGTAGCTTAATCTCTGAACAAGCCACAAAATTTTAAAACATTTAATTGTGAGTTGGATAACTTGAAACCTACAAATCCAATAGGTGAATCATCATTTTAGCCCACAAAGTATTGGACAAAGTGATTTCAAAAAAATAATTTTGTAAATTTATTGTTGGGCATAAACCACTTGCATATGGAAAAACAATGTTTTGAATCTGACAACCCCAATGGCAAAAAATAACTGCAGTTGACAAAAGTCATGCTCTTCTTTTTTCATGGAAATTGAGAGGTCTAATTGCTATGGTAAGATATTTCATTGCCCAAGAGTTTACAATTAGCTTTATGTGTTGTTTTCAGAAATTTGCCGATTGCCTACATAATCATAACTATTGTCATCAATAGAGCATAATAAGAGTCATATGTAATAATTAGATATATATATATATA
>NW_010387633.1:0-1266 GCF_000414095.1 Morus notabilis
AAAAAAAAAAAAAAAAAAAAAAAAAAAAAAAAAAAAAAAAAACTGTTTATTGGCGCAATAGGAATAGAGATAAACAATAATTTTAGTAGCAGTCGCCGTCCAAGTCCAATATTGTGCATGAGACATGAAGCTGCTCAAAAGGTACAATTGTGGTACACATCATAGAAGCACATATATATAACTTCTTCTTATAATTTTTGGGCTTAACACATACTTAGACATCAATTACCAACCACACGTATATATAACCCACGCCCTAATCCTAATTAATGGTGTGGTGTATAGTTCCCACGTGGGACAATTTGTGGAATGTGACCAATCCTTCATCACATGTTTGAAGCATATAATGTGCCAATCCTTTTTATACTTTTTTTTTTCCGTGTTACACAAGCAAATTTTTCCTTACGTAAAATATTATTCGTGGATATTATATATTTGGCCATAACAGGGGTTTATTTTAGATGAAATACAGAAAATGTAAAAAATTTAAACTTGTTTTCAATTTATTATTATATATACATATAGTCCACAATCAAACAAAGAATAAGAAGCTTTAATTAACTCTATCAATATGTATGTGTTGTGTGTGTGATAACATATTTCATGTCACTTCACAGGCAAAACAAGAAACTTTGTCCGAAAGTACAAATATTGTAACTTGTCACGGTTGTTTTGTTGGTGTTGCTTTTCTGCATCAATGTATAGCTAGCTTTATTTCCTACTATTTTGTTGTTTCTTTCCACTATAATTATAAATAATATGATGATCAAGATTTCATACCCGAATTAGTTTTGATATTTTTTTAAATGGAAATTGCATTCAAAATTAAAAAAATACAATCACTAATTCAGACGCAAAAGACCACAATGCATTTAGCGAATCAACCCCAACCATAGACTGGAACCACCAGTAAATTCGATTGAAACGCTCTAGGGGATAATACGTGTACCGAATTCTAAAAAGAGGAAATTAAAAAGGCACACAACTAATCGTGCACGCAAATGACTCTTTTAAATACATCACAATAGTAGGTGGATAACTTTGATCGAATGAGATTGAGAGACTAAAAGCACCAGGGCCTGCCACAACACCGCAAAGAAAAACTTGCGGACTAGACCTAAAAACAACATCGAAAGTTAGGAAAACCAACTCTGGAAACAAACAAAACAAGAAAAACTCACTAAAACTAAATGGCGGAAACATCAACGCCTTTATTTGACAAGCACACAAATCACAACAAAAGGACAAAGCCCAAATGACACTGGC
>NW_010387634.1:0-1128 GCF_000414095.1 Morus notabilis
TTTTTTTTTTTGGTGATTTGGTTTTTCGGTTGGTGGCCGCTGGTACTGGTGGTTTTTGACGGATTAAGGTGGTTACCAACTAGTGACTCAATGGTTACCGGTCAATAACTGGAATCCTGGTTGATACCAATTGGTATCTTGACCAAATACCAGTGATTTGGTTGGCGCTAGTGGTTAGTAGCTGTCGATGATTATTGCCGTCAATACTGGTGGTTGTCCTCTGGATACCGCCAGGTATCTTAGTTAGATACTAATTTTGTGGCTAAATACTAGCGTGTATCTCAGTTAGATACTGATATTGTGGCCGGAGATCTATCGGTATCTTATGGGCATATTTTGTATTTTAAATATAATATGATGATGTGGCTCCAGATTCTTTGACATATATCAATCTAAACCTATAATATGTGGTGTTGCTGTAAAGTGCACCAACATATTTTGACTCACTTTTGAGCCGGTGGAATTAGGCCACTTTTCTCTTCTCCAAGTGCTTTATAATCATAAGAAATTGCAGTAAACAATATTTCATAAAGAAGTATTTGAATAAATAATTTTTTTAATATTTGAAGTAAATAACATAGTTGCTATATAAATAATATTGAATAAAATATATATTTTTTTAAAGGAATTCCATTCTCTCTAACAGCTATTTATCTGCATTAAATAAATAAATAAATAAAACCTTCAAAATGTGTAAGGAATTGACGATTTTCCTTCCCTTGCATAATATAAAAGCTTATAACTAAGCTAGTTTGTGCATCAACAATATGTTTCCACTCAGGTTCGTGTCTGTCTTTCCGCTAGATTTCCCTCTTCTCTTCGTTGTTAAGGAATATTTTCCCACACGTATTAGATCTTGACCATTTTCAGCCCACTTACAAACAGATATACATTATACGTTAATTTGATCATAAAAGAAACAAAAAACCTGACAAATGTACTTTATAAAAAATATATACATTACTGATCATATTGGAATCAAAAGTACTTTATGAACGTAAAAGAATAAGTCTTTGAGCATGATTTAGTGGCATTAGGGGAAAAAATACTCAACCAATCATGAGATTCATCATTTTCACAAAGCACAAAAAAAAAAAAAAAAAAAAAAAAAAAAAAAAAAAAAAAAAA
>NW_010387635.1:0-4153 GCF_000414095.1 Morus notabilis
TAAATATCCTTTTACATCTCATGCTTCTAGGACACTATTCCCAACAGGATGAACCAATCTAATGTCATAAAAAGAGTTCAATAAACTTATCACGACGAGTTAAACCAATCAATGTCAGCAATCAAATTTAAAGTGCAGAAATTAAAGGGATAGAGTTAGAGAGATGCAAACGAGATTTATAGTGGTTCGACAAATAAATTTGCCCACATCCACTGTCGCCGAGATATTCTGCCTCTGACCTCTTTCACTATTCGATCGACTTTCCGGCACGATCACTCCTCTTACAAGAAGGCGAATCTTTCTACCTGAGGCTTCGCCTAACCTCTTACACAATGTCAATTTTCTACGGAGATCGACCAACCAAGTAACCCAATACAAAAGTAATGATTATGAGTAGTGAAGCACTTAGTTTTACTCTCCTAACAATGGTTTTACACAATTGAAATCACTAGGAGATGATGAACTCACACTATCACAAGATAATTCAAGGTAGGCTCAATTATGTGTGAGAGAGTTAAGGATTTAGAGAAGATGATGATTATGTAGACACAATGGAGAACTCTCTTTTTGATTTTTGAAGCTTTGAATTCGTTCTCTGTTTTTCGCAAAATCTACTATTGAGAAAAATGACTTTTCTCTATTTAACCTTTCTTGCCAACGGTCATATTTTTGCCCGTTTACCCAATACCGGTCGACCGGAGCGGTTGACCGGTTGAGACAAATTTGAATTCGTGCTGTTCAACATTCTTATTGAGTGTCTGTTGAATAGAACCGGTCGACCGGAGCGGTTGACCGGTTGAGGCATCACTGGTCGACCGATGCATTTAGCCTTCTCTGTCACCGGACGACGTAGGTCGACCGGTTGACACTTAATTTGCCTCAAATCTTCACACATTTGTACTTTTAGGCCAAATGCCATTATGCACTAAGTTTAGTCTCATTTTTTAAAGAATAATGTGAGTGTGTGTATGAGCCTAAACAAGAATTAATCATGATAGTATGAAGTCAAAATCAAATACAAGACTAAGGAGATATTGAAAACCTATTAGTACTTGTCCAGCTTGATTTTGTTTGCTTGCTCTTGATCTTTGGTATTTTAGCACTTCAAGCCTTGAATTCCTTCTTCAATTTGCATTTGTCAATCTTGAATGTATTTGCATTGTATTTCGCAAAATGCTTCTTGAGTTGATTTATAACATTAATTACGGTAAATACACAACTCAAAATAGAATCATTAGAAACATAATACATTGTGTTTGTGATCATCAAAACATGAGAATATTCAACTTTGGGCCAACAATCTCCCCCTTTTTGATGATGACAAACACTTGATTTGCTAAGATAATATAAGCAATTACATTGTTCTTCTTTACAAGTGTTATGTCTCCCCCTTATTTAATCACTTGATACTTACTTGAAAATATTCTCCCCCTTAATCTATTAAGCCGTTATAGAGAATGCCTCAATTGATCATTTTTATATTCTCCCCCTTAATCTATTAAGCCATTAGAGAGAATGCCTCAATTGATCATTTTTATGTTTTCTTTCCCCCTCAAGTGACAATGGACTAAACAACAAATAGGAACATTAAGTGACAACATCAAGTAACAATAGGCAATAACACTTGATGCCTATAGACAATAACCCCATCTCCCCCTTTTGTCATCAACAAAAAAAACATATCAAGTCATAACAATGTAATCACCAAATAAGTTACATTAGTCATTAGTAATGAAGTAACCATCAAAAGACATAGTGAAACATTAATCATTTATCTAAGAAGGAGGAGGCCTTTGAAAATTGATACGACGAAGTTGTTCGAGAATTTGTGCTTGCGTATCGGCGATTTCTTGATGATGGACTTGAAAATCATTCCGGAGATTAGAGATGCTTGAGTCGACAAAGGAGTAGAGACTTTGGATGCCGGTGTTTAGTTGCGTTCGAAGCTCATCATGAATTGCACAAAGGGACTCAATCTGTCCATAGAGGTGATTGAATGCATCGTCATTGAACCGAGTTGAACTGCCTCTAATCTCTTATTCGCCTCCTTCGTTTTCAACTCTGGCCCTTTTCTTCGGAATCCACCTTCCATTCTCAAACTTGTAGCCCATGAGTTTGATCGTGGTTTTATTGTAATCAGATTTAGGTGGAATAACGTCAGTTTCCTCATCAAGATCCATATTGAAATGACGAAAAATGTTTGTTAGCACCATCCCATAAGGAAGACTCGGATCCCTAGCCAAATTATTGCCCTCCACCATCTTGTGAAGGATCAAATAGGGAAGGTTTGTCCGTTCACTTTGGAGAAGGCAGAACATCAGATAAAGATCGGTGAATGAAACCTCATCCCTATGCCCTCCTCTAGGAGTGATATTGTTTGAAATAATGTGGTGGATGACTCTACTCCTAAGGGGTAGTTCATTGGCTTTTGGCTTTGGGAGTAGAGGCTCAATCTCGTCTTCATCGCTCCATTGAGTTGGGGTCTTGTCCATAATAATCCTTGACATTGTTTCCCCATGATAAGCCCAAGAGTCATAAGTATGCATACATTTTCCCACATTCAGAATCCCAAAAATGTTTGAGATTACCTCTCTATCAAGTTCTATGTGTTGTCCCTTGAGAGTGCATGATATTTGGACATTGGTGTCACAGGTAGTGTATTCCATATGGGCATAAAAGACTTTTACTAACCTAGGGTAGACTACTTCCTTAACCTCCACAAATGCTTTCCAACCTTGAGTCTCAAACAATCTCTCAATGTCTAACTCTCTAAACTCACTAAAGTCCACAAATCTTCCTTCTACAATGGATTTCTTTTCAAAAAGCTTAAAGATGCGAGAATTAAATTCAGCATTGGATACCTTCTTTTGTGGTCCAGAGGAAGTGGATTTCACATTTTTTCCTTTTCCACGTGATGATTGACCCTGCGAAGCCATTGAAGCAATCTGTCGAACACTTTGTGGGTGATTTCCGGATTGGAGTGGATTGGAAGTGAAAGTTGGGAAAGAGCGGAAAGAAATGAGAATGTGAGAGGAAGAACGTTTCTTCAGAGGTTTTGATTATGATTGTAGAGGAAATTTGAAGAAGCTTGGATGATTTTGAGGAATGTTGTGGATTGGGGGTGTTGTTGGCTCCTAGGGCTCGAGTTTGAGTTAGAGAGAGTGAGGGAAAAAAATCTTAGAGCTGATTATAAAAAACCTGTCGCGAACCACCGGTCGCCCGATGCGGTCGACCGGTTTATTATAACTTCGCTATTTCCGGTCGACCGGTGTATACAGAAAACGTGAAAAGATAGTTGATTTTGGCAGACAAGGCCTGATCAACCAACAACTAAACATAACATATGTTTCCTCTGTTGGGAATAGTGTCCTAGAAGCATGAGATGTAATAGGATATTTATTATTTAATTAATAAAAGAGTTTATTCATCATTTTATGTGCATATATTTATGAATATTTTATGAATATCAAATGAAAATTCCGTGATTATTTATGTAACCTTAAACATAATATATAAGTGTTATATACGAGAGGATAGTGTTTAAGGATAATAATCAAAAACATTGTTCATGATGAATTTAATTAAAGTTCAGAATCTTTAATTAAAACATTATTAATGCATGTCATTCCTATTTAGAATGGAACGGTGTTATCCGCACTGTTAATATGGTGAGATATTGAATGAGTGTATTTCACATAATAAGATTATGTGGAACAAGGACACATACACAATATGAATTTCTAATAATTTTCATTAAGCATAGAAATTCTGATTGAGTCTACCGATGGTCATATATAGCATCTTAATCCTGGGTTATTAACAAACTCCTATTTATGGATTTATGTCCTTTGATTTACTCGGTACGGATTCTGAGACCCTGAATCCTATTCCTTGTATTTTGGAGACATAATGAAATAGCTAGCTGGGAATGTTATTATACGAGATAAAATCCATTCCTTCTTGAGAAAGAAGTAGATAAATAATTCTCTTGAGTGTTGATTCGGTACTTGGATTAGTAAGAGCGCCCTGGTTCATGAATGTGTTTTATGAATCACTATCCATTAGAGAATCAATGGTACTTAAGGATGCAAATGTAACTAGAGAGGTTAACGGATTCTACCTGACTCTAATTATGAATTATTTATGGAGGATT
>NW_010387635.1:4395-4712 GCF_000414095.1 Morus notabilis
AACACATCTAGATTTATCCATTTAAACTTATTTGATAAGTTGTTCAATTTTAGAATTCAAATTAATTTAAGTTTGACTTAAATTCGAATTTGAATCTGAATTAAAATTGGACTACTGGATAAAGGATAAAATCTTATCCTTCCCTATCTGATATAGGCGCCATACATACAGGGATAAATCCCTAATGGTGGCCGGCCACTAAAGGATAAGGGGAAGGGATTTTTCTGTTCAAAATTCAAAATTGGAGATAGGGATTTGATCCTGTTTTGAAGTTTGACTTCTACTCTTTAAATATGAGAATGATAGAAAATTGTGGA
>NW_010387635.1:5899-25071 GCF_000414095.1 Morus notabilis
CTAGCACACAAACAAACACTATACATAATGTCTAGTCTACTTACGGTTAAGTAAAGTAAGGATCCGATCATACCTCGATATTTCGTTATGTCCACTGCCTTACCATTTACATCCTTGTCTAATTTAATAGATGAGCTCATTGGAGTAGATAGAAGCTTCATGCCTTCAAAGTCAAGATCTTTGACATACTTAGCTTGATTGATGAAGATGCCTTCCTTTGTTTGTTTGATTTGAAGACCAAAGGAAGAAGTGAGCTCTCCCATCATACTCATTTCAAACTCACTATGCATGCACTTTGAAAACTCTTCACAAAGGGAAACATTAGTAGAACCAAAAATAATATCATCAACATAAATTTGTACAATAATTAGATCATCACCTTTTTTTTGTGTAAATAGTGTAGTATCAACTTTTCCGATTGAAAATCCATTTTGGAGTAAAAATTTACTAAGTCTATCATACCAAGCTCTAGGAGCTTGCTTTAAACCATATAAAGCCTTTTTCAATTTAAAGACATGATCCGGACACTTGTGATCTTGAAAACCGGGTGGTTGTTCTACATATACTTCTTCTACAATGTATCCATTAAGAAAAGCACTTTTAACATCCATTTGATAAAGAGTGAACTCTTTGTGGGATGCAAAGGCTAATAACATTCTAATGGATTCTAATCTAGCAACTGGTGCAAATGTTTCTTCATAATTGATTCCTTCTTCTTGATTGAAGCCTTGGGCCACTAGTCTAACCTTATTTCTCACAATCACACCGTACTCATCTATCTTATTCCTAAAGACCCACTTGGTGCCAATCACGGATTGAGTACTACGTCTAGGGACTAATTCCCATACATCACTTCTTTCAAATTGATTTAGCTATTCTTGCATCGCTAAAATCCAAAATTCATCATTTTCGGCATCTTTAAAACTTTTTGGTTCAATTTGTGAAAGAAAAGCTAAATTATTCCAAATATTTTTAAGTAATGATCTAGTAACCACTCCTTGTGAGATGTCACCTAAGATTTTATCTTTAGGATGAGAGGTACTATACCTCCATTCCTTCGGTAGTTGATTGGATGAACTATCTTGTTTTGAATCATTAACTTGATCCTCTTGATGTTGTGGTGTGTTGTAAGATTGAGGTTCTTTCTCCTTGGGATCCATTGCTTCTTTGTCATTCAACTCCATATTGCTCATTTTATGCTCCAAACCTAAATCATCATCATCTAGACTTTTCTCCACAAAGGTGTTAGTTTCATCAAATACGACATGCATGGATTCTTCTACAACTAAAGTTCTTTTATTAAATACTCTATAAGCTTTGCTAGTAGTAGAATAACCAAGAAAAATTCCAACATCGGATTTTGCATCAAATTTTCCCAAGTTGTCTTTGGTGTTTAAAATAAAACATTTGCAACCAAAGACTCTAAAATAACCAATGTTGGGTTTTCTACCCTTCCAAAGCTCATATGGAGTTTTATCCATTTTTGGTCTAATAAGAACTCTATTTACAATGTAACAAGAAGTGTTAACCGCCTCGGCCCAAAAGTATTTTGGTAATCCATTTTCATTTAACATAGACCTAGCCATTTCTTGTAGAATTCTATTTTTCCTTTCAACAACACCATTTTGTTGTGGTGTTCTTGGTGTCGAGAAATTATGTTTATACCCATTCTCATTACAAAGTGTTTCAAAAGCATCATTATCAAATTCTCCACCGTGATCACTTTTAATGGTAGTAATTAGATAACCTTGCTCATTTTGAACTCTTTTGCAAAAATATAAAAATGTTTTCAATGCCTCATCTTTAGTTGCTAAGAAGATTACCCATGTATATCTTGAAAAATCATCAACAATGACAAATGCATAATGTTTTCCACCAAGACTTGTTGTTCTTGATGGACCAAATAGATCCATGTGAAGCAATTGTAAAGGTCTTGTTGTAGAGATTTCTAAAATAGATTTGAAAGAGGTTCGAACTTGCTTTCCAAATTGACATGCATCGCAAATTTTATCCTTTTGAAAAGGAAGGTTTGGTAATCCTCTAACAACTTCTTTTCTAGAAAGTTTTGAAAGTAGGTGCATGCTAGCATGACCAAGTCTTCTATGCCAAAGCCAAGAATCATCATTTAAAACGGAAAGGCATTGATTTTTATATGATAACTTTTCAATATCTATTGTATAAACATTTTCACTTCTATCACCAATAAACACCACTTCATTATTGTAAACATTTTCAATCAAACATTTTGATGATTCAAAAACAACTCGATATCCCTTATCGCACAATTGGCTAATACTAAATAAGTTATGTTTCAAATTATCAACGAGAAATACATTTTCAATTAAGGGAGAGGCACTATTACCGACATCGCCAACTCCAAGAATTTTTCCTTTTGTGTTGTCACCAAATGTCACACGTCCTCCGTTTTTCCTTGTGAAATTTTTAAGTAAGGAAAGGTGTCCCGTCATGTGTTTTGAGCATCCGCTATCTAAAAACCACTTGACCTTTTCCTCTCTTGGCTCCTACAAGGCAAAATCAAGTTTTGATTTTTGGTACCCACATAAATTTGGGTCCTTGAGGGTTAGTTCTTCAAACTTGTTTGGTTTCAAAGTATGTGTTCTTTTTAATGGCACATGAGAAAGATGTGTGGCCATTTTGATTACAATAAGTGCACACATATTTTGAATCCGATGTTGATGCTTTGACAAAATAGTTTTTAAAATATTTTTGTTTTACATGAGGCTTGTAACCAAGACCTCCTTTGTTGAAAACGCATCTTTGTCCACCAAGCATTTGATCAAAGTTTTTCTTTCCATTGGTGAACTTCAAAATGATCTTTGTCAAATCATCAACCTTTTCTTTTAAAGAGACATTTTCACATAATATCGTACTTTTCTCATTTGTCAACAATGTGATTTCTTTCTTAAGTAGTTCTATAGTTTTTCTATGAGATGCATTTCTATGAGCAAGTTTAGTATATTCTTCATGTAATTCGGAAAATGCATGTTCTATATCCTCATTTGAAAAAGGTATAATACTATTTTCCTCGATATGAAGTTTAGAATTTGAGGTTACCTCATTATCATCAAAGGCCATGAAGCACATATTTGCTATTTCTTCTTGCTCATCACTATCGGATTCTCCGAGCTCTAATTCATCCCAAGTTGCTTGGAGAACCTTTTTGAGTTCATCTCTTTTGGAGCTCTTCTTGTTGCTCCTTTTGAGAGGACACTCTGTCCTCTTGTGTCCAGGCTTCTTGCAATCATAGCAAATGATTTCATCCCATTTGATTTTGTCTCCCCTTTCTTCATTTCTTCTTGAGCTCTTGCCTTGGTTAAACTTGTTGTAGAATCTCTTGTATTTCTTGGTAAATAGGGAGATCATTTCCTTGTCTAATTGATCAAGTTCATCTTCTTCCTCATGCTCATTAACTTCTTCTTGAATTGAAGCTTTCAATGCTATTCCCTTTTTCTTCTTATCGCTATTCCTTTCTTTTTCTTATCATCTTCTTCCTTGTCTTTCATTCGAGAGAGTTCATGAGTCATTAAAGATCCGATCAAATCATCAAGTGAGATAGTTGATAGGTGTTTCATTTCCTCCAAGGTGGTTCTCTTGACCCTCCATGACTTAGGCAATGACCTCATGATCTTGTTCACCAATTCACTTTCCTTGAATGGTCTATCAAGAGAATTTAAACCGTTAACTATATCGGTGAATCGTGTATACATAGAGGTGATTGATTCATCATCTTTCATTTCGAACATTTCGTATGCACGAACAAGGTGATTTATCTTAGTTTCTTTTACTTGGTTTGTACCCTCATGTATTACCTCTAAAGTATGCCATATGGCTTGTGCGGACTTACACGAAGTAATCCTATTAAACTCATTTCTATCTAAAGCACAATACAAAATGTTCATAGTTTTAGCATTTAAGGATAATTTTCTTTCATCATCTTCATCATATTCACTAGGGTCCTTAGGAACTAATTTATCTTCATTTCTCTTTGTGGGAACAAATGGACCATTTTCGACATTTCACCACAAGGCATAATCGATAGATGGTAAATAAATTCTCATTCTTCCTTTCCAATAATTATAATCAACCCCTGACCTTCCATGTTTTGAAAGTTTTGTGTAGCCATGCTCAAGATTGTAAAATCTTTTTATAGAAATTTGAGCAACCTTGCTTTGATACCAATTGTTGTCCCGAATAAGGCTACCCAAGAGGGGGGTGAATTGGGGTTTGAATATTTTTTGAGAGTTTATACGATTATTCGAAGATTAAAACTAAATATAGACAATTAATTGAACAAGGTACTTTTATCAAACACTTGGTGTACAGAAAATTATGTAAGTTAATGCAATAGCTCAACCACTTGATTTACATGGACCAATCTAATATCATAAAAAGAGTTCAATAAACTTATCACGACGAGTTAAACCAATCAATGTCAGCAATCAAATTTAAAGTGCGGAAATTAAAGAGATAGAGTTAGAGAGATGCAAACGAGATTTATAGTGGTTTGATAAATAAATTTGCCTACATCCACTGTCGCCGAGATATTCCGCCTCTCAACCTCTTTCACTATTCGATCGACTTTTCGGCACGATCACTCCTCTTACAAGAAGGCGAATCTTTCTACCCGAGGCTTCGCCTAACCTCTTACACAATGTCAATTTTCCACGGAGGTCGACCAACCAAGTAACCCAATACCAAAGTAATGATTATGAGTAGTGAAGCACTTAGTTTTACTCTCCTAACAATGGTTTTACACAATTGAAATCACTAGGAGATGATGAACTCACACTATCACAAGATAATTCAAGGTAGGCTCAATTATGTGTGAGAGAGTTAAGGATTTAGAGAAGATGATGATTATGTAGACACAATGGAGAACTCTCTTTTTTATTTTTGAAGCTTTGAATTCGTTCTCTGTTTTTCACAAAATCTACTATTGAGAAAAATGACTTTTCTCTATTTAACCTCTCTTGCCAACGGTCATATTTTTGCTCGTTTACCCAGTACCGGTCGACTGGAGCGATTGACCGGTTGAGACAAATTTGAATTCGTGCTGTTCAACATTCTTATTGAGTGTCTGTTGAACAGAACCGATCGACCGGAGCGGTTGACCGGTTGAGGTATCATCGGTCGACCGGTGCATTTAGCCTTCTCTGTCACCGGACGACGTAGGTCGACCGGTTGACACTTAATTTGCCTCAAATCTTCACACATTTGTACTTTTAGGCCAAATGTCACTATGCACTAAGTTTAGTCTCATTTTTTAAAGAATAATGTGAGTGTGTGCATGAGCCTAAACAATAATTAATCATGATAGTATGAAGTCAAAATCAAATACAAGACTAACGTGATATTAAAAACCTATTAGTACTTGTCCAGCTTGATTTTGTTTGCTTGCTCTTGATCTTTGGTATTTTAGCACTTCAAGCCTTGAATTCCTTCTTCAATTTGCATTTGTCAATCTTGAATGTATTTGCATTGTATTCCACAAAATGCTTCTTGAGTTGATTTATAACATTAATTATGTTAAATACACAACTCAAAATAGAATCATTAGAAACATAATACATTGTGTTTGTGATCATTAAAACATGAGAATATTCAACCTTGGGCCAACAGATCTTTCAATGGACTTCGTCTTGGGTCTTCCAAAGACTCCTCGCCATATTGACTCACTCTTTGTTGTGGTTGACCGTTTCTAAAAAATGGCCCATTTTCTCCCTTGCAAGAAAGCTGCCGATGCGAGCTATGTCGCCAAGTTGTTCTTTCGCGAGGTCGTTTGCCTACATGGCATCCCAAGCACAATCACTTTCGATCGCGATGTCAAGTTTGTAAGTCATTTCTAGAAGGTCCTATGGCAGCGCCTTAATACTTCCTTGCAATTCAGTACTGCCTACCATCCTCAAATGGACGGCCAAACGGAGGTGGTAAACCGTACTCTTGGTAACATGTTATGGTGCGTTGTTTCCGATCACCCGAAAAACTGGGATTTGGCTCTTCCTCAGGTGGAATTCACTTATAACAGTGTACCAAACCGCTCTACTGGTCGTTCTCCGTTCTCCATCGTCTACACCAAAATCCCGAATCAATCTGTTGACCTTGTGCCACTTCCTCACCCAAAGAACAAATCTGCTTTGGAGCTTGCAGATCATGTTGTCCATCTTCATCGTGATGTCGCACAGAAACTTGAAGCAGCTAACGCCAAATACAAAGCCCAAGCCGACCAGCATCGTCGCGAGAAATTGTTCAACGTGGGTGATCTTGTCATGGTTCATCTTCGAAAGGCTCGCTTACCCCCTGGTGGATGTCACAAACTCCACGCGCGAAAGCTCGGGCCATTCCCAATCCTTCACAAGATCAACGATAATGCTTATGTTGTCGACCTCCCATCGGACATGCAGATTTCTAACACCTTCAACGTGGCTGACCTTTACGAGTACTTCCCACCTGACGATGCACCTGTGCTTAACGAGAACTCGAAGTCGAGTTCTTCTCAAAGTGGGGGAGACTGATGCAGGGGCTGTATACTGATGCAGGGGTTGTGTGTCGTTTGTCTTTATTATATTTGCTATGTGTGTTGTCGTTTTGCTTTCTTTCCTTCTTTGCTCAGTGTCGTTGCTGTGGCTGTGTCCACTTATGTCATGTTTGTCGTTTCTTATGTAATGGGCTTTGTGAACCCTGCGTTTTGGATATTGGATATATGATATATGATATAAAAGGGGCAGGAAAGCTGAATACAACAGGTTCCTCTTTGAGCCAAAAAATAGACCTGTGTTGATTTCTTTCTGCAGCTCGTATCTAACGAGTTCCCTTCAATCCAACTTGATTGCTGCGCCATCTCCTGTATTGGTATCAGAGTAAAATTATAATTTATTATTGTTAGTGATACAATCACATATATAGTAACATATCATAACTGTCACATAATAATATGATATTTAATTATGATATTTTTTTATTATGTATGTTTTTTTATTGTACCGTCACGTTTATAGTGATAGTGATGTATTTTGGGTGATGATAAATAACAATAATCAAGCTTAAAAAAAAAAGCCATCCATTTGCTTTGTTGCTTGCCACCCAATCTATTGCATAGTTCCACGGCTGCTCAAGCTTTTGAAAAGTAGACGCTCAACAAAAGTCTCTTACACACACGGTTTATTCTCAAGACATGACATTAAAATGGAGTCTCTTTTGCCATCAATTTTAACCAACCCCAAGCTTTGACGGTCTTGATGAAAACGACACCACACCACACATCCATGCATCCTCCCTCACACGCGTTGCCACATAGGCAACTATAGCTTCTTCCATTGACAAAGTGACACGTGGAAAGCAATAACAGCCCTACTTTTGGCTGCTCCTTGATAACGAAAGACTTTTCCAAGGCTATATAATATACTGCAACAGCCAAGATTTGGAGAGGACCCCCTGCGCATTCATCTACGAACACTGCCAAAAATCTACTGCCAAGTTCCACGGCTGCTCAAGCTTTTAAAAAGTAGACGCTCAACAAAAGTCTCAAGACATGACATTAAAATGGAGTTATCTTTTGCCGTCAATTTTAACCAACCCACCCCAACCTTTGACGGTCTTGATGAAAACCCTCTAAGTGTGTTTTTCTTGTAATAAAGGCTAGACTGTGTTGTGCTGACCAAGTCATACTTTCTAGTTCACGTTGAGACAATTTTATCACCAAACAACCTTGGATTAATGCCCTACCGATGTTATATAAGCATGGCTTGCCTAAGCAAAAGACATGTATACTTGATCTTCACTATAACACTCCAAAGACTACAATGGCTTCTTCTTTGCATACCTTTGTTCTTGTTGTTGTCCTGTTTGCCCTCTTCTCAATTCAAACCGCCACGTCTACTTCTCACCACCATCACCACCACCACCACCACCAATACGAAATCAAGTCCATCCACTTCGCGCTCTTTCAACAAGAAACCATAAACAAAACCGGGTATTTCATAGTAAAAGGTGTGGCCGGGGCTAACCTTTCTCTAACAACAGCTCCTTTCGGAACCTTGTTCGCCTTTCAGGACCCCATGACCATCAAAGCGAACAGGTCTTCAAAAGTGGCGGGTACTGCAGAAGGAACTCTCATCACTTCTAGCTTAGATGGCCTCCGCAGCCTTTCTATAATCTCTATCACTCTCCGCCTGAAGCACCACAGTGGCTCAATATCCATAGTCGGAGGCACGCACAACACCAAGCCCTCGGATCATCCGGTGGTGGGAGGCACCGGTGACTTCACTTTTGTGCAAGGCTACGTTACCTCCTCCCCCGTCATTCTCAAGGGCATCACAGTCACCTACAAGATTGAATTTCACCTCTACTGGCCTCCCTACGCGACTCAGCTTCAAGCCTCCTCCTAGACTCTTGCTCTGTTTCTGCTAGTCTCATTTCACCTTTTCAATGTCCAATTCATCCAGATTTATGCTTTGTTACCCATCTTTATCTTTCCTCTAAATTTTAATGTCATACGATAGTTTAGATTGTCTAGACATTAAACATGAAATAAAAAGCACGATTGTTTTTTAAGGGATCGGATTCACACATGATCATTAGAATGAATAAAATAAGGTTCCAGTAACAGCCTAGAGCTTCCGGTTTGAACAAGTCAAAAATAAATAAATAAATAAATAAATCAATCAATTTATACAAAAAGAATGACAACAACAACAAGAGCGCTCTACCAAACCAACTACTGTTTATACCGTGTGCTATATAAAGTAAATATATCGAGAATGCAACTTGAAAGAACTGAGATAAACGAGCAACAAAAGCGGGAAAGTGAACAGGAAAATTGATTCCTTCAGAACTTGGTGATCCAGATCTAAGACCGAGGCTTATTATACCTCCCATTAGTAAGTCATAACCTATACACTCTGTGCATTCATTTTCCACCGTTTTAATATCTTTTTGCTTTTCACGTTAACGGCGAAACTCCCCATTAACGTTGGAAATTATATTCCATGCAGTAATGCAATATTACGTCGCCACATTTCTCCTTTCTCCAACAAGCAAACGACCTTCGAATACATTTATAGGATATCCCGCAATTCAGGTATTGTAAATAAAACTAGGTAATTTGTTCACTTATTTCACGTGTACTTGTTTTGAAAGTAAAACGCTACATTAATGTCGTCGCTGTTATACAATGATACATCTTCTTATCATTTTAATGAGTTAAATTACTTAAATGCCCCGACACCAAATAAAATACTATTTTCGACCCTGCAACCCGCCTGCATTGTTATCCAGCTGTCCATCTCTCATGTAAAAGAAAGAAAACAGAAATAGTAGAAAATATGTTAATATGAAAAGTTTAAGAAAGTATACAGGTTAATTTTTAGTTATGGAAATTAATAGGTCATAATTTATTAAGTTATAGTTTATAATTAGATAAATTATGGATAAATTTGTCAAGTTATGGTTCATAACAATATAAGTTATGGTTCATAACAATATAAATTATGGATAAACTTGTCAAGTTATGATTCATAACTAGATAAGTTATGGACAATAACTTGTCAAGTTATGGTTTATAATCAGACAAATTATGAACGAAAATAATAATTTAACCTATTTATTAACTTATGTAAATTATTAACCTATTAATTTTAATTTATCTCAAATCTTAATCTATTTTTTTCTTTCTCTAAAAAAAAAAAAAAAAGACATCTGCCACTTGCCTCCCTAAGAACACCTGTCCCATTCTCTCTATTAAATATACTTCCAAAGGCTACTCCATATCTAGAAAAACAAAGAAAATAGAGGATAACCGAAAAAGTAAAAAAAATATATTTTTTCTTTCTTTCTCTCCGTTTAGAAAAGAAAGAAAAAAATGTGGCTGTTTGATTTTGGTTTATTTGTCAAGTGAAATAAGTGGACTCGATTTAAGTGTTTAAGTGTTTGTCAGCTTAGAGTTTCTTCAACAATGAACTCGATTTAGAAATCTATGTCATTGTTTTGTCCCCACCTTACGTTTGATAAAATGCTTGAGTCATTATTATTAATTATGTTTTAGATAAGTTCTGTACACGGTTCATTCATTTCATAGTCTCTTGTCTTTGGCCGTCTAAGAAAGCAGTTTTGTTTTTCTTTTCTTTTTGAGGATTTAGCTCAATAGGGCATCTTTTGGGACTAATCTGTTTGTTTTCCGAGTTAGTCACTGCGAATTCATATGCAAAATCAACCATCCATAACAATAAAAGCATTATTTTTTGTTTGATTACTTGGAGACTCTAACTAATGCTTGACTCTACCTTTGTATTGTACTAGTTTGTGAAGGATTTTAGATTTCCATATTCACTCAACTCTCGTGCATCTTAAACGAATTCATTTGCTAATAATCAGCTTTGTCTGAGTCTGATGGCTTTTCTTTTGGCTTCAGATCGTGATGATGGAGAAAATGAGTGGTAGAACAAGCCAACTGTTCCGAGGATCAGTTACTTTTCTAAGGAAATGCTTGTTTAATGTCATATCTATCGGTCCAATTCCCGACCACATTGCCTTCATCATGGATGGAAACAGATAGAGTGGAACCCAGTAATCTGACACGAGATGTTCAAGGTCAAAATGGAGGGAAGGTGTTTTTCACTCAATCCATTGGAGGAGGAGCAATCTGCTTTCCCAATCAAAGAAAGTATCACAGAAGTTTGGCACAAGAGGCTCGAGCACTATCATCATCAGGGGCTGCTGCAAATGAGAACCAAGATGATGGTAAATGATCTTCCAGAACTTGATGATCGCATTTCAAACTGCAAAGCATGTCAGTTTGGAAAGCAAAACAGGAAACCATTTCTCAAGGTATTATGGAGAGCATCAAAGAAGCTGCAGTTAATTCACACGGACATTGCAGGTCCACAAAGAACGCCTTCTTTGAAAGGTAGCCTCTATTATGCTGCATTCATTGATGATTTCACCCGTATGTGTTGGATTTTCTTTTTAAAGCACAAGTCAGAGGTGGCTCAAGTCTTCTGGAACTTTAAAGCCAGAGTTGAGAATGAGAGTGGCTGTAGAATTCAAACTCTTAGATCAGACAATGGCAAGGAGTACACCTCTGACTCATTCAACCGATTTTGTGAGGAGGAAGGCATCCAACATCAATTAACAGCTCCATACACTCCGCAACAAAATGGAGTAAGTGAGAGACGGAACATATTCATATTGGAGATGACACGATGTATGCTACATGAGAAGAACCTACCAAAGCAGTTCTGGGCCGGGGCAGCAAACATTGCTGTTTTTTTTTTTTTTGCAAAATAGGCTTCTCACAAGAGCAGTAAGGGATCAAACACCCTTTGAGGCATGATATGGTTATAAACCATCTCTGAATTTCCTTAAAATATTTAGATGTTTGTGCTTCACTCATGTTCCACAGATCAAGAGAGATAAACTAGATAAAAGAGCAATTCCAGGCATCTTCATTGGCTACAGCTCTGTTACAAAAGCTTATAAAGTTTTCCAGCCACAAACTGGAAAAATAGTTATAAGCAGGGATGTGCACTTTATGGAAGATGAAGAATGGAACTGGGATGATGCAAAGAAGATGGATCCAACCTCAAGATTCAAAGCTCAAGTTTCCTGTTTCGGACACAGCAGAACAAAGCATAGGGAACTGGCAGAATGACATGGTGGATGACATTCCTGTCAGAGGCACAAGACTACTTTCTGATGTTTATCAAAGATGCAACATTGTTGTGTGTGAACCTGCAGATTATGACGAAGCCAAGACGGATCAAAATTGGATTGCTGCAATGAAGGAAGAGCTATTCATGATTGAGAGGAACAAAACATGGGAGTTGGTTGACCGACCCCAAAACAGAAAGGTGATTGGAGTCAAGTGGGTGTATAGAACCAAGCTTAATGCTGACAGCTCAATCAATAAGCATAAAGCTAGACTCGTGGTCAAAGGATATGCTCAAGTATTCGGTGTGGACTACTCAGATACCTTCGCACCAGTAGCTAGACTCGACACCATCAGGCTCTTACTCGTTGTTGCAGCACAAAAGAATTGGAAGGTATACCAGTTAGATGTCAAGTCAGCGTTCTTGAATGGTTTTCTGCAGGAGGAGATTTATGTTGAACAACCGGAAGGCTATGTGATGGAAGGAGAAGAAGACAAAGTTTATCTCCTTAAAAAGGCACTCTACGGATTGAAGCAAGCTCCAAGAGCTTGGTATAGTAGAATCGATGATTATCTACTCAACTTGGGCTTTAAAAAGAGCTTATCCGAGTCCACTTTGTATGTTAAATATAGTGGAAATGATACTTTAGTCATTTCACTTTATGTTGACGATCTACTAGTTACAGGAAGCAATGCTGATCAAATTCAAGATTTCAAACAGGAGATGATGAAGGTATTCCAAATGACAGACCTCAGGCTTGTGTCTTACTTCCTTGGCATGGAGATCAAGCAAGATCAAGGTGAAGTTTTCATCTGTCAGAAGAAGTATGCAAAAGAGATACTTAAAAAGTTTCATATGGAAGATTGCAAAGAGATGAGCACTCCAATGAATCAAAAAGAAAAGCTGAGTAAAGAAGATGGATCCGAGAAAGTCAACGAAGCACATTTCAGAAGCTTGGTGGGGTGTCTGATGTATCTAACAGCAACAAGGCCTGACATATTGAATGCTGTAAGTATTCTTTCTCATTACATGCACTGTGCAAGTGAAGTGCATTTAAAAGCAGCAAAAAGGGTGATTAGGTATGTCAAAGGCACAGTTGATTTTGGAATCAAATTCAGGAAGAATGAAAAGTTCAAGCTAGCTGGTTTTTCCGACAATGACTGGGGTGGCTCCATTGATGATATGAGAAGTACCTCAGGATACTGTTTTAGCTTTGGATCTGGTGTTTTCTCACAGAGCTCGAAAAAACAAGAAACTGTAGCTCAATCCACTGATGAAGCAGAGTTTGTTGCTGCAACAACAGCTGTTAATCAAGCTTTGTGGCTAAGAAAGATTTTAATCGATCTTAACTTGGAGCAGAAGGAAAGCACGGAGATTCTTGTTGACAACCAAGCTACTATTGCTATCTCTCATAATCCTGTATTTCACAGGAAAACTAAGCATTTTAACATCAAGTTATTCTTTTTGAGGGAAGTACAGAAAAATGGAGCTGTGGATCTTCTCTACTGCAAAACAGAAGATCAAGTTGCAGATGTTTTCACGAAACCTCTGCCGGTTAACAAGTTTGAGATTTTCAGAAAGAAGCTTGGAGTATGCAGCATCTAAACAAGGAGGAGTGTTAGACATGTGTTTAGGACTGCTGCCACGTTGCTAAAGTTGTTGCCACGTTGCTGAAGTTTTTATTATTATTTAATTTGAATGGTTCAAAGAAGTCTATCTAGTTTTCTAGGAGGTTGTTATTTTTCAGCAGATCATGTGTAGAATCGTGGCTGAATTTCAGGACCATGATGTTAGTAGTTAGTTATGTTTTATCTATAAATTGTAATTCAGATTGCATGAACAAGCAACTCAACGTTTTGCATCAGTTCTTTTTCTCTCTCTCTGTTTTTCATTGTTCTTTATTTTAACGTTGATATTCCTTCATCACATTGTTTCTGATGAAGGAATATCAACGTTAAAATAAAGAACAATGAAAAACAGAGAGAGAGAAAAAGAACTGATGCAAAACATTGAGTTGCTTCTTTATGCAATCTGAATTATAATTTATAGATAAAACATAACTAACTACTAACATCATGGTCCTGAAATTCAGCCACGATTCTACACATAATCTGCTAAAAAATAACAACCTCCTAGAAAACTAAATAGACTTCTTTGAACCATTTAAATTAAATAATAATAAAAACTTTAGCAACGTGGCAGCAGTCCTAAACACATGTCTAACAAAGTATGTAACAGTATATGCCTTCAGCATAGATAATTTCAAGAGGCGGCCTGAAGAGGTTCAGTATCTAATGGATCTGATGCTGGAAAAGATTGACGAGTTGCTTGAGCACGAAGGTATTATAAACCAATATGGTATTAGGTTATATTTTATTGGTAACTTGAAACTTTTGAATGAGCCTGTCAGAGTTGCTGCTGAGAAGGCGATGAAAGCCACCGCGAAAAACAACAAAGCTATTCTTTTAGTTTGCGTGGCCTATACTTCGCGTGATGAGATTGTGCATGCCTCTAAAGAATCCTGCAAAAACAAAAGACGTGAACTTCAAACACATCTTGGAAGCAAGGTGGCCAATGGCGCGAGTGAAGGAGTTGAAGAGGATAAGAAAATGGGGCTTAACAAGGGTTTAGTCATTCATGATGCTCAAGATGACGGATTGGAAGGATCTGAAGCTGTAGAAAAAACGGATAGAATGCTGTATAAAGGTGAAGGTAATTCGGATGATATTGCAACTAGAACTTGCAAAGGTTTGCTTGAAGATGCAGAAGTGAGAGAGAAGCAAAGGAAGCTTCCTAGTATAAAGCTAGTAGATGTAGAGAAGCATATGTACATGGGAGTAGCACCCAATCCTGACATCTTAATCCGCAGTTAGGGCGAAACCCGCCTCAGCAATTTCCTTCTTTGGCAGACTGCCAATTGCTCATTGTCTTCTCCTGCAGTTCTTTGGCCAGAGTTGGGTTTAAGGCACTTGGTGTGGGCAGTTTTGAACTTCCAGAGAAGCTACCAATACTTTGAGAAGAAAGGAAAGAAGATATAGGTGATGTAACTTTTTGTAGTCTTACAAACATGGTATCAAACAGTGAGAAAGAGAATAACGCTTGAATCAAGGTTTTTTTCCAACTTTTTTTTTTCCCTGAAGAAAGAATAACTGCTTGAATCCCTTTTGAGCTTGGAAGCTTAAACAAGGATTGCACCAACTTGTTTGATACATACATTCAGAACTATCTATTATACTACGACTTGAGTGGGCTCCAATGTAGGACACAGATTATAAATGGAAACTTGATTTATTATTATTGTTATTGTTATTATTATTATTATTATTATGTAACTATTCCATTTTAGTGTCACTAGTATAGAAGTGCATTAACAATTTTGGATGAGCTGCTTATCACAGTTTATCAAATTTGTGAAAATGCAGCAAAGATTTAATTCAAAATATCGAATTGCTCTTGCCATTTGGATTGATTCATTTTGTAGGAAGGCCCTTTCCAATACAAGTTGTCCATGAAAATGTTCTGCTTTTGCTATTTGTGCCTCTCTTCTTCCCCTTCTTCTGAAGACCGTTGTCGTTGTGATAGTGTTTATAAAAAGAAATACTGAGATAATTCAAGTGGTTTTGCGTATATTTGCCGAGTTTAATGATTCTGAAAATTTTCTTCTCTCTCTATTTTGTTTTCCATTATAACTCTGAAGTCAATATTTTTTTTATTGCTTTTTTTATTATTTATTTGGCAATCCAGTTTTTTTATTGCTTTTTTTATTATTTATTTGGCAATCCAGCAGACGAAAAGCACTGCTTCATTTATCACTGTAGAATTATTGCCACTTGTTTTAGTTTTGGCAGTACATTAGAATTTAGCTATAATTGGGCATTTTAGTTCCTTTTTTTTTTTAATATACGAAAATGAAATTCAGACCAAATGCAATGGCCAACTTTAAGTTAAATAGAAAGCAACTTTAAAAGGATTATAGAGCCATGAACGAACCAATACCAACCAGATCTGGTTGGTGGAGAAAGAGGCTTTTTCCCGCGACCTCACGTGCTTCCACACTCACGAGGTGCAAACTCCGCGGGGTGGTATGATCTGACTCGTTGGCCGCACGCCCAAAGCTGGCATTCCTTTATGTGGGATATCTAATCCTTTTCTCCTCTCCACGGAGGAGATCCCAGGTGTAGAGTTCAAATCCATCTACCCAAGTTCAAAGAAAGAAACAACAAACATTGTGAAGGATTTTAGAATTATTCATCCACTCGACTCGCATACCTCTTAAACAGATTCGTTATGCCAAATAATCTGTTTTGTTTGAGTCTGATGGTTTTGTTTCTGTCATCAGATCATAATCATGGAGGAGATGGGTTGCAGAACAAGCCAACTTTTTTGGAAGATTGGTTAAAACTTACAACCGTTAAAGAATCCTGCAAAAACAAAAGACGTGAAATTCAAACATGTCTTGGAAGTGGCAATGGTGCAAGTGAAGGAGTTGAAGAGGATGAGAAGATAAGGTTCAACAAGAGTTTGGTCATTCATGACGTTCAAGAATCAAGTGAAGACGGGTTAGAAGGTTTTGAGGCAGAGGAAAAAACGGATAGAATATCCTATGAAGGTAAAAGTAACTCGGATGATATTGTTAGAAATCAAAGATTTGGTGAAAACCACCACCCAAAAGTCAAGAACATTCATATTAGATCATCAAGAATTAATAAACGGAAGCGTACCTGAATCCATATTACTTGATTTCTCTCTAGAGTCGTGCAGTTTGTCTTCCAGATCAACACGTTTTCCTAGAGAATACTTTAACTTTCTCTATGTACTCTTTCTGATGATGAGATGTCAGAATAAATGAAATAATACGTGTAATCTGGGGACCATAACTGTCATTTATTGATAACTTCCCCGTTATCTTTTGGTATTTCTATTTTAGCCCATCATAAAAATAGAAATTATCCTTAAGTCTCTACACATTAAAGACTCACACCCTATTAGATACATTAAAGCCCAAAATACCTAAACTTTAGTAGATCACTTTTAATTAGGCTTAACATTATATGACAGCCCGCAATACATAATTATTCACATATAAGCCCAACGTTGGATTAAGGATCCAACAATCTCCCACTTGGGCTATATGTGTAACCTTATAATTATGCTTTGCAAAATAACCGTATGAGCTCAACTTTGCTGTCATTACCGAAATGTATCTGTAACCAATCCGGTCCATCAATCATACCAACATAGGATCAAAGCGGCCTTCGTTACGACTGTCGTAACTCGACCCATCAATGGTCACATATGCCAATACAACTGAATGACATGGATCATGATGTGAATGTGTAGCATGGAAATTTCATGTAATGTGATCTTTACACGCCTATTTCCAACTGGTCCACCTTAAATCTTAGTGAGATCAAACCATACCAAAATCAGAGTGTGAATAAACTAAAACTTTATTTCTGCAGAAAATAACCTCAAAATATCCATAACTGAAATAACTGAAAATATGTCTATATCATAGAGGCATCTAAAATTACAAACTCCCACTAAAACTGAATATCCTCTAATGACATGACACCCATATGAGCAGTGTGCTCATGAAACACTTTGGGTGGCAATCCCTTAGTAAGCGGATCCGCAACCATGGAGTTTGTACCGATGTGCTCTATAGACAATTGTCCACTCTGAACTCTTTCCTTAACAACTAGGAACTTGATGTCTATATGCTTTGACTTCGTCGAGCTCCTGTTGTTGTTGGAATACATCACTGCTGACTTATTGTCACAAAATAACTTGAGTGGCCTTTCAATGCCATCCACTATACGCAGCCCCGTGACAAAATTCCGCAGCCATATTCCATGATTGGACGCCTCATAACATGCTATGAACTCTGCTGCCATGGTAGAAGAGGCTATAAGAGACTGTTCAGCACTCTTCCAGGAGACAGCACCTCCAGCTAGCAGGTAGATATAGCCCGACGTAGATTTCATACTATCTAGGCATCCAGCAAAATCGGAGTCAGTATACCCAACGATCTCAAGCTGATCCGACCTCCGATACGTGAGCATGTAGTCTTTTGTTCTCTGCAAGTACCGCAAGACCCTTTTGGTTGCTTTCCAATGGTCTAGTCCTGGATTACTTAAATACCTGCCCAACATCCCAGTAACGTACGCAATATCCGGACACGTACAAACCTGAGCATACATTAGACTTCCTATTGCTGAGGCATAACGAATCTTTTGCATTTCCTTTTCCTCAAAATCATTCTTAGGGCACTGATTGAGACTAAACTTGTCTCCCTTAGCCACATGGGTGATACCTGGTTTGCAATCCTGCATGCCATATCTCTTGAGAACCTTTTCGATATAGCTCTTTTTTGATAATCCAAGAATACCCCGAGAGCGATCCCGGTGTATTTGTATGCCTAATATAAAAGAGGCGTCACCAGGATCTTTCATCTCAAAATTTTTAGCTAGAAATCTCTTGGTTTTGTGCAATAAGCCTATATCGTTGCTGGCAAGCAAAATGTCATCGACATATAAAACCAGAAAAATGTATTTACTCCCACAGAACTTATAGTATATGCAATCATCGATCAAATTCATCTCAAAACCGAACGAGATGATCACTTGATGAAACTTGAAATACCATTGTCGAGATGCTTGTTTGAGTCCATAGATGGATTTCCTAAGTTTGCAAACCATATTCTTTGGATCTCCCGACACAAAGTTTTCTTGTTGCACCATATAGATTGTCTCATCAATGTTTCCATTGAGAAACGTTGTCTTTACATCCATCTGATGTAAGTCAAGATTGAAATGCGCTACTAATGCCATTATAATCCTGAAAGAGTCTTTTGAAGAAACCGGAGAGAAAGTCTCTTTATAGTCGATGCCTTCTTTTTGTGTAAAGCCCTTTGCGACAAGACGCGCCTTATACCTCTCCACATCGCCGTTCGAATCCCTCTTGGTCCTAAATATCCATTTGCAACCAATGGGTTTCGCTCCTTTTGGCAATGGGACAAGATCCCACACGTCATTGTCCTTCATGGACTTAATCTCCTCATTCATGGCATCAATCCACTTCTGAGAGTTAGAACTTTCCATGGCTTGACGGAAGTTGATCGGATCATCTTCCATCACTCCAATGTCTACCTCATGTTCTTGGAGAAATACAATGTAGTTATCTAGCACCGCACTTCTCCATTCTCTAGTGGACCTCCTTAATGGCATAGGTTCTTGAGGTGGTAGAGTTTGTTCTTCTGGAATAACTTCTTGTATGAGAGGTTCTCTGACATTGTCTTGATTTGTTGTGTCTTGAACAAGGTTAGAAATGAGATCCTGATCAATGTCAATAGCACCTATGGGACTATCAACATATTCCTCTTCGAAGACAAAGTCCCTAACTGTATCTCCCCCCGCAAACTCAACATCCTCAAAGAACCTTGCATTTCCCGACTCAAAAATTGACTTAGTCGTGGGATCATAAAACTTGTACCCCCTGGATCTTTCA
>NW_010387635.1:25557-29208 GCF_000414095.1 Morus notabilis
AGTCCAGTTTCTTTTCATTAGGCCTATAAGGCCTTGCCTCAGCTGGACATCCCCAAACATGCAAGTGCTTTAAACTAGACTTCTTGCCCGTCCAAAGCTCGTAAGGGGTTTTGACAGTCGCTTTAGTTGGAATCCTATTAAGGATATATGCTGCAGTCTTAAGCGCTTTTCCCCAGAGTGATTCTGGTAAGGTTGAATGACAAATCATACTCCTCACCATGTCCTTAAGCGTCCTGTTTCGTCTTTCAGCAACACCATTCATAGTGGGCGAACCCGGCATAGTGTACTGTGGGACGATACCGCATTCCTCTAGGAACTTAGCAAACGGTCCTGGACGTTGTTCACCTGAACTGTCATATCTACCATAGTATTCACTACCACGGTCAGATCTGACACTTTTGATTCTTTTGCTGAGTTGGTTCTCAACTTCAACCTTATAATTTTTGAACATATCCAGCGACTGTGACTTTTCATGAATGAGATATATGTAGCCATATCTAGAAAAATCGTCTGTGAACGTTATAAAATATTGTTGACCATTCCAAGCAACGGTAGGGAATGGCCCACAAATGTCCGTATGTATAAGTTCTAAGATGTCCAAAGTCCTGTTGGCTTTAAATCTCCTTTTATTGGTTTGTTTCCCCTTTATACAGTTAACACAAACATCAAAATCTGTGAAATCTAAGGGGTCTAGAATTTTGTCTGACACAAGTCTCTCTATTCTCTGTCTGGAGATATGACCTAATCTCTTGTGCCATAACGCAGCTGAATTCTCACCGGTTAATTTTCTCTTTATACCTCGTGTACTTAATTGTAGGGATTCATTAAATGAAGCAATTGTGTCAATTAAATAAAGATTATCATAACCTGACAAAGAACCGGAACCAACCAATTTTGAATCATGAAACAAATTAAATTTTCCATTCCCAAATGAACAAGAATAACCAGATTTATCCAAAGCAGAAATAGAAATCAAATTCCGTCTAAAAGATGATACAATAAATGTCTCATTAAGATCCAAATAAAATCCAGTCTTTAATAATAATCTAAATTTTCCTATTGCTTCAACTTGAACTGTCTTGCCATCGCCCACATAGATGTATCTTTCACCATCACTTGGCTTTCGGCAACTCAGGAAACCCTGCAGAGACACATTGATGTGAGTTGTTGCACCAGAATCTATCCACCACGTGTGTCTAGGTACCAAAGTTAAATTAACCTTAGAACAAACCAAACTAAGAAGCATACATTTCTTAGCACGCCATGTGTGATAGTTGGTGCAATGCTTCTTTCTATGCCCTTCAACTCCACAAAAGTAACAACCTGTACCTTCCGGTTCAACCGGTTTCTTTTGTTGTTTCTTCTGAGGTGCTGTATATGCAGCTTCCTTCTTCCTTTTCTTTCCCTTGTCCTTGTCCTTAGAGGTTGAGGCTAGGTGAGCACTTTCTGCCTTATCTTGCTTCAGCCTTTCCTCTTCCTGAACACAGTGTGATATGAGCTCATTTAGAGACCAAGTCTCTTTCTGACAGTTGTAGCTCACCTTAAACTGGTTAAACTATGCCGGAAGGGATATCAAATACTCCCTGATATTGCCTTTGCCCCTATACCTCATTGAAATTAGACTTGTCAAGAGCGTACCTATTTCAGCCTTTTCATTCTTGACAAACCTCTTTTCAATGTCCGCAAGGAACTCCTTAGCTGTAGTAAGTTTATCAGACAGTGTGCCCTTGAATGCTTCTGGAATGGCCTTCTTCATGATCATCATACACATACGATTTGATTTCTCCCTGTTGCGTGATAATTATGCTCGCAAGTGCACGTGTCGCTAACAAGTAATAAAGTGTACACAAGTACGGATATCGATCCCATGAGCAATGAATCACCAAAATATGTGTCGTGAGTTGTATAATCAACAAAACAAGTAAATGATGAATGTGGTGAGAAATTCACTAAAATAATGTAAATGAAATGAATGCAAACTAAATGTTGTCTAAAGTGACTAAGAGTAACAAGAATGTAGTGATAGAATGTAATTCAGTGGTGTAAATGAGCTAGGCCTGCTAATTTCCCCTCTACTGCAAGTCTGACTAGAATGTTACCAAGAATGCTGCAGCATTCTACTATCCTATTAACAGAAGCTCGTTGATGCATAAAGTTCTTCCGAATTGATTATGACTGTGGTCCTTTAAGCTATTTCCGACACATTCCTATGTGAATCCAGTTCTAGGACTGCAGATTTAAGCTCAGGTTTCATTAAGTTATGCAAGGTGGATAATATATTCCTATCCCATCCACTAATCAACAACTCAGCAAGTTCATTGAACAAGCATCATCCATGCTAATCCGATTAAAACTAACCCTTCCAGTATTAATCTCAATCTTGTATCCTAAGGTTGATGGCCAATCAAGAATAGAAATAAACATTAGCTCACATGAATGAACAGGAATAGTAGATTAATAGCATTTCAGAAACAACTTATCATTCTTACAATATTGGTTCCATTAGCAAGCCTAGCTACAGCAACTTAGTTCATAATGATAGTTACAAAACCTAAACCTCCAGTATAATCCATATCTAGAATTAGTAGCTAAATGACAACAAAAAGAGTTAAGCTAACAGAAGAAGAACAAGTTCAGCTGGATCTTGGATTCCTCTGTGGCCGGCCAACAATGTCCTTCAACTTCCAGCTCTCACGTCTCTGTATTTTCCTTCTAGGATGAATATTACTTGATGCTCTGGTTTCTTCAGCTTTCCTCCGAAGCTTTTTCCTCTTTGAATAATGCCTTTTTGTGTTTTCTGGTGTCTTTTTACTCTCCTATGTACTCTCTTGTGTACTCTCCTCTTTTGTGAAACAGCAACTGTCTTCTTTTTATATTAATGCCCGATTCTCTCTCTTCCTCTTTTTCTCCCCCTGGCGGCTGCCAACTTGTCCTAAGAGAAACATTCCCTTCTAGGGCAACACAAGGGCTGAGGTGTCACTGCTGATGTGCACAATGGACCCATTTGACACCTCCTCAGCCAGCTCACACGGATTCCTTTCTGTCTACATTGTCTAGCTAGTGCGCTGACATCAATCAGCTGCCAGCTAATCCCAGAATGTCACCCAGAATGCTGCAGCATTTTAGCCCAGCAATTTCCTGCAAGGAACTCACATAGAATTAGCCAGTTTTTCACCTATTTTACTTCCAAATTACCAGCTTTCACTTCAAGAGGCACAGCAATACGGAATTAGGCCAAAGTACATGCAACTCTACAAATCTAACTTAAAACAAACAATAAACGAGAACAAATACTCATGGACAAACAATTTTAGGCTACAAAACCAGTGGATAACTCTAATTTCTTAGAGTTATCACACCCCCAAACTCAGAGTGTTGCTTGTCCTCGAGCAAAACAAAAGTGACAACAAGATAAAGGAATGAACTAAAACAGAAGAAAAGAAACTAATGCATACTTTGTGAATAATTTCTCAAGAGATTTTTTATATGTCCTTAAAACACAGGTTAGAAGTGCAGCCTAAAGAAAATCATGAATTCCAGCCAAATGTTGATTTCAAGTCATGAGATTGCTCCTTCTCTGCTTGGACCTTTCTTGTGTGTGTGTGAACAACCAAGTGCCAAATCAACAATGTCAAACTAGTTGGGACCATG